>NC_058134.1:235222272-235292018 GCF_016433145.1 Gracilinanus agilis
CTTCAACCTAAGAGCCAATATACAGAAGTTAAGGGTTTTAAAAAAAAGAAAGAAAGAAAGAAAGAAAACCAAAATGACTTGTAGATACACTGGCTTCGTATATTGCAATACTGTGCTCTCCTGGCCCCAGGCTTCTCCAGTTCATAGAATATCACTGGGAATGTCGACTGTTCTAAAATCTCGTTGGAATTTAATTTACTTCTGGAAGACAGGGAGTCTAAGAAGCTATGCGGCATAGTAGAAAAAAATAGGAGGCTTGAACCCCGAACAGAGCAGGTGCCTAGGTCCCTTTTTTGTCCCTCTGTGCATGAACAGAGTGGCCTGGATTAGGGGCAGCTAGGTGGCACAGGGGAAAGAGTGCCAGGTCTGGAGATGGGAGATCCTCAGACAATTCCTAACTGGGTGACCCTGGGCAAGTCCCTTAACCCTCATTGCCTAGCCCTCACTGCTCTTCTGCTTTAGAACCAATATTGATTCTAAGACAGAAGGGAGGGATTAAAAAAAAAAAGGATAAACTATGTTGATATTATATAAAAGTATAGATCAGCATTTCTGAGTTTCTAAAGCTTTTCCATGTTATCTGCTGGCCTTTCTGGGTCATCTTTGGCTTCTGAAAAACTACCAAAAAATTCCCACTTAAATTATTATGCCTACCCTGGATATATAGAAACCACAATGGGGAAGGGATACTGGTACTTTGAAAAACATAAAGTGTTTTATTTTTTTTTTATATTTTTTATTTTTTTAAACCCTCACCTTCTGTCTTGGAGCCAATACTGTGTTGGCTCCAAGGCAGAAGAGTGGTAAGGGCTAGGCAATGGGGGTCAAGTGACTTGCCCAGGGTCACATGGCTGGGAAGTGTCTGAGGCCAGATTTGAACCTAGGACCTCCCATCTCTAGATCTGGCTCTTAATCCACTGAGCTACCCAGCTGCCCCCCATAAAGTGTTTTAAACAAACACCAAATATTAGAATTCAAAGTGAGTTAGTTGAGCAGGAGCAGAGAAAGAGAAAGCACAATTTTGTTGTGAGCTCTGAGTCCAATTCAGTTCAGATCAATCAACAACAGTTTATTTATTCTGACCTCTAGGTAAAGTGGTGTGCTAAGGATTCAGAGAGGAACAGGGAAAATAAGCTCCGCCTTCAAGGAGCTCCCATTCCAATAGAACACAGCACACAGCTAGATGGGTGTATGGACAAAGAGAAATAGAGAAAAAGCTAGATGATAGGCAGATGGCTAGGTTGATAGAGACAGATAGACAGCTAGACCGAGGGACAAATGTGAATAGATGGATGGATAGACAAGCAGACAGATGGATTGAGAAAGACAGACAAAGGGGCAGACATAAATGGATGGATGGATGAAGATATACAAATAGATTAGATTGCTAGATAGGTAGAAAGATAGACTGGATGGGAGAGAGAGAGAGAGAGAGAGAGAGAGAGAGAGAGAGAGAGAGAGAGAGAGAGAGAGAGAGAGAGAGAGAGAGAGATACAGGACAATTTGAGCAGAAAACTACCAAATGAGGGATAAGGAGATTGTTTTTAAACCCTTACCTCCCATCTTAGAATCAATACTGTGTACTGGCTCCAAGGCAGAAGAGAGATAAGGGCTAGACAATGGGGGTTAAGTGACTTGCCCAGGGTCACACAGCTAGGAAGCATTTGAGGCCAGATTTGAACCCAGGACCTCCCATCTCTAGGCTTGGCTCTCAATCCATTGAACCACCCAGCTGCCCCCAAGAAGATTTAAGTAAGAGAATGTTCCTGATCTGAGCCTCGAGGGATGCAGAAGATTTTTGGAAGAAAAAGTGGAGACAAGAGTGAATAGCTGTCAGGCATGGAGCACAGAGGTCAGAATGAGTTGGTAAATAGGATAATGGATTGGGATTCAGAAGATCTAGGCTCAAATTCTGGTTTTGCTTACTATGTTGTACATCTTTTGGCAAGACGCTTCGCCTCCCTGGAAATCTGTGGAGCAGATGGAGTCGCTATGGAAAGAAGCTCCAGTGTGGGTGAACCAACCCTACTCTTGACTAGAACCTTTACCAGAATAGTACTAAAGATCATAAATACTGAAAGATCCCAGAGCAGGAGGGTTGCTCTCTAGGGAGCATGGTTACTTCTATAGGCTCAAATATAATTCTGATTTGTTTCCATTAACTTATAAATAAAACCATCCATGTTTTGAGTCTTATGAACCCATGTTCTTATAAGGAGAGCTGGTGGCTTTGCCAGATACTGACACGACCAGATCATCCAGCTGGGCCAAATGAACCAGAGAATCCCAGGATCTAGAGCAGCAGTCAGCAACCTTTTTGGCCGCAAGAGCCATAAACGCCTGAGGAAGGAGGAGGATGGAGCTGGAAGGCACTGGAATATGGGGCTGGGGCTGAAGGGCCCCCTGGGGCACATCCTGGGGCTCTGCCCAGACTGGCCAGATATGGCTCGAGTGCCATACGTTGCCAACCCCTGCTCTAGACTTAGAGGTTATCTAATCCATACATGTCAAACAGGGCAAGCCACAGGTGCCCTAATGAGATTAAAATGTAATTGGGAAATAGTTAACAAAATAAATAAAAGTAGCAACAGAACATAATGTTAAAATATGGGTTTCTAAGTCAGTGTGTGTGAGCAGGGCATTATTAGATCCTTTTTATTTGAGCTGGATTGACACTGATCTAATCCAATTGCCTCTTTTTACAGATAAGGAGACTGAAAATTTGAGTGCTCAGGCTGGGATTTGAGAACAGGACCTTTAAATACCAAATCTTTCTACTGCCCTATGAGAAGCAAGAACTCTCTAAAGTGAATGTGGACTCCCTGCCTTACTAAGAAGGAACTTTTGCCTCCAGGTTACCCTATAAATTGTTGAACAAAAGAGAGGAATTAGAGTGTCAGTCCTAGAGTCAGGAGGACTTGGGTTTGGGTTCTGCTTCTAATAAATACTGGCTTATGTCCCTGAGGAAGTCAATTAAATTCTTGGTGATCCCAGACAACTCTATGATTGTCAATTACAGGAGGGTCACTGATCCTCAGTGGAGAAGGGAGTTTGTACAAGGGGAGCCCCTTGCATTAAGGAAATCCCAGGTCTACTCCAAAAAAGAGCAGAAGCTCCTCATCAAAGGAAGGAGAGTGACCAAAAGAATGGGAGTGACTGGTTAGGATAACTGGCATGAAGAATAGACTAAGCTACTACACTGCACAGTTGATGATAAGCCTTGGAAGACATGTTCTGCTTTATTAAAAACTTTTTCATGGGGGCAGCTGGGTAGCTCAGTGGAGTGAGAGCCAGGCCTAAAGACGGGAGGTTCTAGGTTCAAATCCGGCCTCAGACACTTCCCAGCTGTGTGACCCTGGGCAAGTCACTTGACTCCCATTGCCCACCCTTACCACTCTTCCGCCTAGGAGCCAATACACAGAAGTTAAGGGTTTAAAAAAAAACAAAACTTTTTCCCAATCGTTTGATATAATCATGCAACTTTTGTTTTGTTTTGTTGTCAACATGGTCCCTTCAGTTTTGCTAATGTCAAACAATCCTTTTTTTTAGCCCGGCCTAGGTCTAAAGTGATTATAGTGAACAAATGAAAAAAATATATATATTGCTAGAGTCTCTTCACTAATTCAGAGTAAGGCAGTAGAATTCATATTGGATTGGGAGCCAGAGGCCCTTGGTTTAAATCCCACTTCTGTTATTCACTAGGAAAGGGAAGAGGCATTTTTTTAAAGTACCTACTATGTGCCAGGCACTTGACAAACACAATAGGACCTTGTTTTATAAGACCAATATCTTCTAAGACTTTTTGTATAAAATGAAAATCATGAATAAGAGCAAACCCCATTATTTAAGTATTTCTTATATGAACATGACAGTGGATTTTATGATTTTTCTTAGGCTCATCAGAGCTCCCAGTCATCACAACTCTTGTACTTTAGGCTAAAAACTAAATAGCAGTGATGAAAGAAAGAGAAGCGCTGCTCTGACATGAATACGGCTTGTTAGGAGAGAGAACCCGAGACAAACACTGATCGGGGTGGGGGGTCAATGTTTGGGTCAAAATCATGTAATGACTCAGCATGACTGAGTGAACTGCTGAGAAACTTTATGCTGCTTGGGAAAATGGTGAGGATTTAGTTCTTAATTAAAACTGCTTATTTGATGTAGTTTTTTGCCTCTATTTTTCCCCATTGCCAACCAGGTATTTCTAAATTTGGGTGTGTTGAGTTTGAGAAAAGGAAGGTTTCACTGTATCATCTCATTAGATCCTCACAACAGCCTTTGGACGTAGGTGCTTTTAGGATCCTTTTTTATAGTTAAGGAAACTGAGGCAGATAGATGCTAGGCTAGTATATGTCTTTTTTTTTCAGTGTTATAGAATGTTTAATTCGATGAGTATTCATAAAGTACCCCAACAATAAAAGATACCTGAAATACAAAGACGAAAACAATCCTGCTGCTAACAAGCTTGCCTTCTGTTGGGAGGAGAGGGTGTCAAAGCAGATTATTTATTTACTTATTACTTGCAGGTTAGTATATTTCTGAGGCCAAATTTGAACTCAGGTCTTCCAGGTCCAAATGCAGCACTTTATCCACTGAGCCATCTAGCTGCCTCCACCTGAAGAAAGGGGTTCAAGTCCTACTTGAGATATATACTCCCTGAGGCAAGTCAACAAAGCTGTCAGTGCCCAAGGCAGCTCTCTAAGATCAGCATTTTCAGAGAAGTACCAGCCTACACTGGTGGAGGGAATTTCCACATTTGGAAGTTCCTGATACCAAATGAAATCGCAGGTCCAATCCCTATCTTTTATCTCTATTTTTGCATCAAAATTCATTAGTGACTTAATTGACGTAGGGACCACCGTGATGTGATATGTACCATGCAGTTGGAGAGATGAAGGGGGCCACAGTGCTGGGAGAACCTAGGTCTTCCCTGTCATATTGGCTGTGGGATCCTGGGCAAGTCACTTAAACTCTAAAATTGGGGATCATGCCTTATTATATGAGACAGCTAGATGGCACAGTGGACAGAATGTCAGGCTTGGATTTAGGAAAACTCACCTACTTGAATTCAAATCCAGCCTCAGACACTCACTACCTGGGCAAATCACTTCACCCTGTTTTCCTCAGTTTCCTCATCTGCAAAATGGGTTGGAGAAGAAAATGGCAAACCAGTCTAGTATCTTTACCAAGAAAATCCCAGATGAGGTCATAGAGTTGGATGTGACTGAAAATGACCAAACAACAAAAACAACTTCTTATTCTACTGATCATAAGGCTTCCTTCCTTTTTTGTTTAAAATATCTTAAAAACCTTTTTATTGAATCTCTTTTTTGTATTAAATATAGTTTCCATGTAAAATTTATATTTCTAGGTATAAACATATTTCTATACATAAATATATATAATCTCTTTTTGTATTACTTTATTTTCCAAAATATATTTCCTTTCCTTTCCTGCTACTCATCAAGCCATGCCATATAGCAAAGAATGAAAAAGAGAAAAAAGAATGAATCCACACAAACCAACACATTATCTGAGGCTTTCATACCCACCGTCCTCCACTTCTGCAAAGTAAGGAATATCACCAGAGTGATTTCAGAGCCCTGAGCACAAAGGGGGAAAGGCTTTATTTAAGAAGATACTCTTAACTGAGGTGAAGAGCTCTCAGGACTGGGTCCTCTAACTGGCCCTGCAGTCCAGAAGGGAATGTTTCCACTTTCCCAACAGTAGTGTGGGCTGAAGCAGGATCTGGGTCTTACCCAGAAGGGGAATGGTGTCAGCTGGCTAGCAGCATTGGGGAACTCCAGGACAGGCTGGAAAAATTTTGATGGGGCCAAAAGGGGGGAAAGGAAAAGCAAGAGGGAAGCCCATGTTGACTGACTGACTGAAATATTTCTATTTAAATACACAGGGAGAATTGGAAGTCTCAGCTTGGGCCATGGGGATGATGTCATCAAGAGTGAGTAAGACAGAGTGGTCTGGCATCCAGGGCAAGAATCCTGGGCAAGAATGGTCTGGGTTATTTGAGGTAGTGATGGTGTTAGGCCAAGGGTAGTAGAAGTCTGACGTGTTATTCAGAAAAACTCAGCCAGGGGAGCGATATCGTGGGGTATAGGTGTGTCTGTGCACACGCACACACACACACACACACACACACACACACATATATATATATTTATATATAGGTATACACATACACACCCATGCTCTGGGGCCCAGAAAACAGGGTAGAAATTATCTGGGCTAAGATAAAATTGATTAAAAAAATAACAGAAAGAGAAATATGGGAGACACTGAGGAAGAGTCACACACAGGTTGTATAAATGGAGATTTTGAACCCTGGACTTCATCCCCCATAAGTCCCTTAGTTTTCCCCAAATTCCCTTTAATCTCTCCTGCGCCTCCATGTTTGCAGGGTCACGTTATTGCCTTATATTTGGCTTTAACTCCTCCCTCTTTCTCTTTTGTTCCCTGGAACGGGCTGGTTTTAGTTTGGTTTTTTTTTAGATAACCTTTTAGTTAGGTCTCTGTTAGTTTATTATTAATAAAGTATTCATAAATATAATATTGAGTATTTTGCATATTCATTTTAATCTTTACATGTACTAACTAGCCCAGTGAATATCTATTGAATGGACAAATGAATGAATTAGGGCAGATCTCAATATGGGGGTCATGAATTTGCTTATTAAAAATGCTTTGGCAACTGAATTTCAATGTAACTAGCTTCCTTGGCAATCTTTTGTATTTAATTTATGAAAGAAAAGACATTATTCAGAGAAGGTATCTTTAGGCTCCACTTAACTGCCAAAGGAGTCCATGACACAAGACAGATCAAGAATCCCCCTATTAGCTTAAAAGGAAAAGGGAAGAGGGCTACGATTCTCCCCATCCTGTTCCCCAACTTGGTATAGTCACACAATATGAAATTTCAGAGTATTCACAAGGTTTTCAGTGTGTGAACATTTGGCTTGGAATCGGGAAGACTGACTCATCTTTATGAGTTCAAGTTCAGTTTCACATACTAGCTGTGTGACCAAGTCACTGCACCTTGTTTGCCTCGGTTTCCTTATCTGTGAAATGAGCAGGAGAAGGAAACAATAAGCCCAAAAGGGTCCCAAAAAGTCAAATGTGACTGAACAACGACAAGGTTAATGGAGGAAGAATGTGATTCTCTTTTCCACTTCTAAGGTGGTGAAATCAAAATAGTCACACAAGATGAGAATTTAATGTATTAATAAGGTCTAACATCCATTCTGTGATCTTTTTATGAAGTATATCTTGTCTTCATTCAATTTTATTTTATTTTCAGTTTGAGTTTCTTTCCCTTTCTACGTCATCTTCTACCCCAGTAAGAAATACAAAACTCCTTACAAATATGAAGTCATAAAAACAATTTACCGATTAGCCATGGCAAAAAAGAAAGAGAAAGACAAAACCTGCCTCGGTCTACATTCTGAATCCATCCGTTCTTGCCTTTGAGACACGCGTACCCTACACGAGTGCCTCGTTACCATCGTACTCTCACTTTGAGTGCCATTCTTCCCATGGATGTCATACATGTTTGGTGGATAGAGATTCCAGGTTTGGGGGATAAATATTTTATAGCTCCTGTTCTTGCTATGCTATTTAATAATAGAGATATTTATTTAGACCTTTAAGATTTATGTTTCTTAGATCATCAAAACACCCCCACGAGGCAGCTGAAGAGAAAGAACATTTTCTCAGCATTTATTATAACTGTCCAAAAATGAAATGGATGGGCTCAGAGGTTGGTGGGCTCTCTATTCCTGGAGGTCTTCACATGACGAGGCTGGATGGTGTGGGGGTTCCTATTCAAGTGTGGATTGCCCTCAGGTCCCTTTCAACTCAGAATAGAAATTGTTATCAGTCACATTAGCTGATGAGATGGACCTTAAAATAATCCAAATATTGGGGCAGCTGGGTGGCTCAGTGGATTGAGAGCCAGACCCAGAGATGGGAGGTCGTGAGTTCAACTCTAGTCTCAGACACTTTCTAGCTGTGAGACCCTGGGCAAGTCACTTACCCCCAATTGCTTAGCTCTTATGGCTCTTCTGCCTTAGAACCAATACCCAGTGTTGATTCTAAGACAGAAGGTGAGAGTTTTTAAAAAATTGAAATATCTGATGGTTCTTCTAAGAGTGTGGGAGTTTAGAGAGAAGTTGTCTCATGAGCAGTTTGGAGGCTGGTAGAGAATGGTAACAGGGGAGGGAGTTTACCAGGATGATCCATTTCAGAGGGGAAATACTAAAATATTTTAAAGCTTAGTAGAGCGTGTAAAACAGTTATGATCAACATTGGATTTGAGAGTCAAAGGATCCGAGTTCTAATTCTGGCTCAGCTGTGACTCCCTGTGTTACTTTGGGGAAGGCTTGATCTTTCTGGCCTTGTCTCATCTGTACAACGAGAGTCAGAGTAGCTTTTCTCTGAGGTTTCTTCCAGCTAAATCCTCTGATCCTTGAGGGCAGGTCAGAGAGTGGGTCCTTTTATCTTTGTTTCCCCCCAGCACCCTGACACAGCATCTTGTTTGAGGAGGCAATAGGGTACAGTAGAAGAACACTGACTCTAGGATTAGAGCAACTTTGGGTGATTCACTTACTTTCCCTTATTCAGAAAACAAAACCAAAACAAAAATGGGTTGCTCTAGAAGGCCCTGAGTGAAGAAAGGCCATTATGGTCATAGTCAAAGGAATTGAATTCACCTTACTCTCACTTTGTGACCTTGAAGTCAGTCAATCAGTGAATAAATATTCATTAAGCCCCTAATTATTTTTTTAAACCTTTACCTTCTCTCAGTATCAGTTCTAAGACAGAAGAGTAGCAAGGGCTAAGCAGAGTTAAGTGACTTGCCCAGGGTCATATAGTTAGGAAGTATCTGAGGCCAGATTTGAACCCAGGAACTCCTGACTGAAGGCCTGGAGCTCTATCCATTGTGCTACCTAGTACCCCAACCCCTACTCTATTCTGGGGATGCTGGGAATACACAGAAAGTCAAAATGCAATTTTTAACTTCAAAGAGTTCAATGTAATAGTGGAGACAAAAGTGAACAAATACATACAGAGGCAGCTAGGTGGCTCAGTGGATAGAGATCCGGACCTGGAGACAGGACATCCTGGGTTCAAATGTGGCCTCAAGACACTTCACAGCTACGAGACCCTGGGAAAGTCACTTAACCCCAATTCCTTAGCCCTTACCACTCTTGTGCCTTGGAGCTGATATTCATTATCTATCGATTCTAAGACAGAAGGTAAGGGTTAAAAAAATAAAAATAAAAATAAAAAGTTTTATCCACTGTATTGCCAGATAATACGAGATTTGAATCCAAGTCTTTTGACTCTAGAGCCATTGGACCATTCTATCTTCCTCCCTATTATATAACATTGAAACTGTAGTTTCTTATTTCTTATTTTGTGATTAGATGTAAGCTTCATAAGGACTTGATCTAAATTTTATACGTCCTCTGCAAACAAGAGGCACTTAATTAATGTTTACTGAATGAATGGATGCATTTGTAGTATGATGTTTCCGCATATTAATCCTTAGAAACTACAGAAAACTCTTTACTACCCTGCCCCGCTGGGTGACCTCTAAAGCCTCCACCTTGATCCTTCATCATTCAATTCAACTTCAGACCCTTCCTTTGTCCAAGGAAGCCCCAACGTCCCCTCCCCCAGCAATATTTACCATTTGGTCAGCCTCAGATCTCCAGTGACAGTGGTTCTTTCTTTTCAGGAAGTTGTGAATTCCTGTTGATTTTGCTGCACCTGGGTTTGGGAGGGAAGCAGGGGGGTGTCTGGGAGTGGGGGTGGGCAATGGTCTGCTGCTTTTCATCTTGGGTTCTTCTGTGACCTAAACTATTGGTTTCCTCCTCTGAAAAGAAAGGAGGTTAGTTTAGACGAAGATTCCTAACTTCTTCTTGGATCACAGACTCCTTCCTATGGACCTATATAAGTCTATAAGTGTATGGACCCTTTCTCAGGAGAATGTTTTTAAATGCATAAAATAAAATCCCAGGGTTCAAAGGCAGCCAATTATATTGATGAACAGATATCGTTGTTTAGTCATTCCAGTCTGGTCCAATTCTTTGTGACTTCATTTAGGTTTTCTTGGCAAAGATACTGAAATGGTTTGCCATTTCCTTCTGCACCTCCTTTTACAGATGAGGAAACTGAGGCAAACACAGTTAAGTGACTTGCCCAGGGTCATATAGGCATGTTTGTTTGTTTTTTAAGTTCAGAGGCCCTAGGTTAAGAATCCATGGACTAGATAACTAAGTCTCTTCCAGCTCCGAATCCTATAATCCTATTAACCTCGATGGGCAGCTGAGGGTAGAGACAGCTTTTCACAAGACAGGTATGAAAAACACCCTTTGTAGATAACTACATGTGGGTAGTTCTTACTTTAAGAAGAGATGCTCAGTTTATTGAATGATTTCACACAAGTATAACTGATATTATATTGCTTGCCTTCTTGGTGGGTGGAAGAGGGGCTAAAGGGAGAGAGAGAGAGAATGGAGAATTCAAAAAAATTTAAACAATGTTAAAAAATAACTAAATAATACAGTTTTTGTTTTTAAACAGAGATATCCTATTCTGTTTTTAGTTTTTGGTTTTACAATCATCCTTCTGGAAGGAGGTGACAATGAATTGAAGATTCTGAATATGAGTCGGGCATCAAATCCATAAATATATATGAAAACTTCTGCTATTTGCTAGGCTGGATTAATAATAATAATAATAATACCTTGCATTTACATAGATCTTCAAATCCACAAAATCCTTTACAAAGATTATCTCATTTTATTCTCGCAACAACTCTGAGAGGTAGCAACTACTATTATTCCCGTTTTACAGATGAGGTATTAGAGGCTAAGGGAGATTAAGTAACTTGTCCAAGATCACACAGCTAGTAAGTATCTGAGGCTGGATTTGAACTCAGGTCTCCTTGATTCTGGTCCAGTGCTCTATCTATTGTGCCATCTAATTGTGAAAAGCATGAAGTACATTGCACCATTTTAGGTCATATTAGTCTATGTTATACTGCACTGGGCTATACTGTTGGGCTGTATCAACGGATGCATAATGGGGGTCTGACGTTGTATGTGACATTCTTCCCTTGTAATCACCAGCCTCTCCTCCCCCAATTCTCCTCTTCCCTGCGAGGGTGGCAGGTTTTATACTGATCTTGGAGACCAGGACTAGTCACTACAATTCCCCATTAGGTGGCTTCCCTGAACAAGCAGAAGTATGCTATATAACTCAAGAGATGCTTTTTTTGTTGTGTAGTCATTTTCAGTTGTGTCTGACTCTTTGTGACCCCATTTGGGGTTTTCTTAGCAAATGTACTAGAGTGGTTTGCCATTTCCTTCTTTAGCTCTTTTTACAGATAAAGAAACTGAGGCAAACTCTTTCGTGACTTGTCCAGAGTCACACAGTTGGTAAGTAAGTGCCTGAGGACAGATTTGAACTTAGGAAGATGAGTCCTGGAGCAGCCCTCGGTCCACAGCACCACCTAGCTGCCGGGTGATGTACACTGATAATCAACCTGTTAGCAATGGTGTGAATGACTGGATTGAAAACTGAAAGAGAATGGTTTGAGAACAATGCTGAAATAAGGAGGTAACTAGAATTTCATTGTAGAAATCCTCCATGTCATTTCCTTTCAGAAATTACTAAAATATGTTGATCAGAAATATAACAAGCTTCATTCTAAGGAACCATATCAGCCACAAGAACTTGAAAGAACGTTCAAATAATTGTAGTCATAATAAATTCTGACTCAATCAAAAGTTAAAAACAAAAGAATTCTTACTAAAAGGGATACTTTCTTTTTTATAAAGTAGCTTATTTTACCTTTTCCATATTATTCGTTTTTGTAAGAGAGTAATCTTATAAAACCCAAACCCCAAATTCTATACCCAAATCGATGAGTGAGAAGTCATATGTACTCACCTGCACCTCTGCTCCCACGGTTCTTTCTCTGGATGTGGATAGAGTTCTTTCTTAGAAGTCCCTCAGAATCGTCCTGGGTCATTGTATTGTTGTTAGTAGCAAAGTCAATCACATTTGATCATCTCACAATGTTTCGGTTACTGTGTACAATGTTCTCCTAGTAAAAGGGATACTTTCAATGGAGAACACTTTCCTGAACTGGATATTATTCATGGATGGTGGGTAGAAGTAGGTCCTTACTCATTTAAAGGTTGAAAAGGCCCCAACAAGAGCTCAGAGATTCATTGGGCAAGAAACCATCAGCAGCAAGAAGTCCATGTTTGCAGATGTCGAGCTCATCTCAAGGCAGTATTCTCTCTGCCCATGCCCTGAAATTTCTACTGTTTTCTCTATTGTGAATGAATAAGGCTGGGGAAAATGGTCTTTTTTTTTTTAATTTTGTAAGAAATAACTTTATTGTTTACCACCCTCCCTCTTTGAAAAAGAGCAACCACATTCTCTCCGGATTGCTCCATGACAATACCTTTTCTCTTTTTGGATGTATTAAACCCATCCCAAATGACCATAACTTTTCCCCATTGGCTGGGAGCTATCTGTCTTTGGACATTTTCCTCTCTCCTTCTGTTGACGTGCTTTCTGGATTCTTCTATGATGGCATTCTAAATTCCTTTAAAAAGAACAGAAACCAATCAAGAAAAACCCAGTCGAGCAGCAACCCTAGGAATTGTTTGTACTGACAAAGAATCGGAGAAAGCCATCTTTGTCATCTTTGTCAAGGACAGCTGAACTTTGAGTGCCACAATTCATTCGTGTCCATGGTTCAGTGAGATCCGCTCACACTATTGCTTTCCCTTTCTCTCCATTACCTTCTTCCTTTCTCCCCAATCACTTTCCCCTCTTACAACTCATTTTGATCTCTTGACTATTCACAAAGCTTGGATGAAATAGGAAACTCTATTCGTTTTTTTTTTTAAGCCTTATCATGTGTCTTGGAATTGATACTGAAGTATAGGTTCCAAGACAGAGGAATGGAAAGGGTTAGGAAATCGGAGGTTAAGTGACTTACCCAGGGTCACACAGCTAGAAAGTAGCTGAGTTCAGATTTGAACCTAGGACCTCTCATCTCAAGGCCTGGCTCTCTATCCACTGAAGCACCTTACTGTCGCCACCCTTTTCATTTTGGTGACCCACCGCCAGGCCTAATCATTTGCCTTGTGACTGAACCCTCATATATGAGTTACCTCCTGCAACTAGAATGTAAGCTCCTTGAGAGCAGGGACTTCTTTATTTGTGTCTGCAGAGCTTAATTCAGTGTTTGGCCCAGAGCAAACACTTAATAAATGCTTTTTAAATTTCATTTATTCGTTAGTTATTAATTAAAAAAAACCTTACCTTCCATGAGTATCAATTCTAAGACAGAAGAGAGGCAAGGGCTAGGCAATGGGGGTTAAATGACTTGCCCAGGGTCACACAGCTAGGAAATATCTGAGGCCAAATTTGAACCTAGGACCTCCAATCTCCAGGCTTGGCACTGTTCATTATGCTACTTAGGTGCCCTCGCTATTAATCTTCCTAGAAAACATTCAAACCTTGGGCTTCATTCAAAAAGGGAGAAAAGGAAACCTCTAATTGATAGTTTTTGCTGACTAATTAATGTTAGGACGACTAGACTGAGAATCACAAGGTTATAAGTCTGGAGTTGGGAGGGACCTGAGACCATCCTTTCTAAACTCTCCTTTTCTAGATGAGAAAATTGAGATCCAGTTAAGGGAAATGATTTCCCCAAGGTCACACGGGTGGCAAGGGTCAGAGGGGGGACTGAAGCCCAGATCAACTGACTTCAGAACCAGTTCTCTTTCTACAGGGGGTTCTGGTGTTAGGCTTGAATCTTGCCTCTAATACTTATTAGCTGTTTAATCCTGGACAAGTCCCTTGATTTCTCTTTACTTTGATTTTCCCAACTATATAATGGGGAAAAGAACAGGCCTATTGTGAGCATGTCAAACTTAAAATGTTCTCGTGTGACCTATTAATATCTTGGGTATCCTGAGTTTGATGTTTCAGCAGACAAACTTCTCTTTTTGCTCTTTTAAAAATTAGTCTGTGAGACCCTGGACAAGTCACTTAACCCCTTCTAGCTAGCCCTTTCTGCTCTTTTGCCTTGGAAACAATACATAATATTGATTCTAAGACAGAAGGTATGTGTTTTAAGAAAAATGAGTGCATCAAAGAAACCACTAGCCTTTAACCCATCAAACTCTCCTCAATTAGCCTTCAGCTGGCTCCAACTGGGCTTTTTAGAAACCCGTCATTTCCTCAAGATAGAGCCTCACTTTTTTTTATAATTTCTGCTCATCTTGTGACATCTCCTACGTGCTTGTCTTACAAATTCCCAGTTCTGCTATCACGCAGCTTTTTGCATCTCTATCTTATTCCTCTAAATGGACTATAAATTCCATGAGGCCAATGGTCAGGACATGCTTAATTATTAACATGTTACTGTAATGCAACATGGAAACTATTTTCAAGTTAACTGATGATTGTATATAGTGTGTTAAAAAGCTGTAAATTTGCTTTACAGACATTATCTTATTTTCCTTATAACAGTCATAGTACAGTGGAAAGAGCTCCGGGTTAGCAGTCAGAGACTCTGGGTTCAAATCCCATACCTGATTACAGCTTACATGATTTTAGGAAAAGCTACTCCATTTTCCCACCATTCTCTGTACACGAGGGTGTTGGATTAGGTAACCTCGGAGGGCTCTCCTGGTTCTAGACCCCCGATCCCTGAGATTTAGGTACAATTTAGGATATTTTTTTCTTCCATTTTGTAGTCGAGGAAACTAAGACTCAGGAAGATAATGTGATTTGACAGGGTCTCACAACTAGAAGAGTGTAGGGTAAGGTAACAAGAGTCCAGAGTTTGGAGCCAGAGCACGCAAGTTAAATTCATTTTCCTAGAGCCTTAGTTTCTTCATCTGGAAAAAATGAGGGTAGGGAAAGAGTTTGATTAAAGAGTCTCTAAGCTTCCTTCCAGTTTTAAATTTATAATCCTTTGATCCTTTGATGCTAAGACCTGGGTGCAAATCCTACCTTTGATGAAATACTGAAGCTCCTTGGACCTCAGCTTTCCCCTCTGAAAAATGATGAGGTTATGGGCAGCTAGAAAGCCTAGTAGATAGGTGCCAAGCCTGGAGTTGGGAGGACCTAGGTTCAACTCTAACCTCAGACATTTCCTAGCTACATGACCCCAGTTGCCTAGCCTTTACTTTACAGCTCGTCTATCCTAGAAGTGATAGCAAGATAGAAAGTAAGGATTTTTTTTTTAAACCCTTGTACTTCGGTGTATTGTCTCATAGGTGGAAGATTGGTAAGGGTGGACAATGGGGGTCAAGTGACTTGCCCAGGGTCACACAGCTGGGAAGTGGCTGAGGCTGGGTTTGAACCTAGGACCTCCCGTCTCTAGGCCTGACTCTCACTCCACTGAGCTACCCAGCTGCCCCTAGGTAAGGATTTTTTAAAAAATGATGAGGTTGGCCTAGGTGACCCCTAGGGTCCTCTCCAGCTCTAAATCCTTCCATATGGTACCCAGAATCCCCTGATCCCATCCCAAATGCCAGCTGCAGCAAAGGCTAGTGACTCACCACGTATGGTTTAACTTTGTTAAATGAAGGAAGGAGGAGAAAAATCATACAATTTGCACTAGCTCATATTGTAAAGTGGCACTTGACAAGCTCTGGCCTCAGTCTTCTCATCTACAAAATGGAAGACTGAAGAAGGATGGAAGCAAATGCCTTCTGAGCTACATCTAAGAAACTTCGAAACTATGAAAAGTGCTTTAAGTATGAAATAGGTTGTTCCAAGAATTATTATTAGAAGAAAAAAAGTGTCAGCTCTGACTCAGACCCATGTGGAAGTTCCCCTAAGTTGTGAAAGTGTCTGAAGAACTCTTCCATTTCTGAGGATCCATCTGCTTCCCTGGACAACTTCTACAGTTAAGCAATTTAAGGAAGACTCATTCCACCCCAGCCTCAGATCCCAGGCTCTCTGATGAAAACACACACACACACACACACACACACACACACACACACACACACACACACACACACGGAGCTAATTTCCTGGAACCAATACCAGCCATTAGCAGGCTGGCATTTGGCTCCTTCTTGCTCCCCAAGTAAATGCCTAGAGATTAAAAACAGGGGCCAAGAAAGAAACAGATATAAAAGGCTGCCTGTCTGGTCCAGGTTGAAGCAGGAGGGAGGGAAGTGGAGGAGAGGGAAGGAAAGGGGTGGAATTGCTGGTGTTATTACTATCAAGTTGAGTCCCAGGGTAGGGATGGGCTTGTCTAAGCCTTGGTGACCTCAAGGTTGGAGCAGAAGAGGAAGAGGAAGCACATTTTTTTTTTAAACTAAATTCTCTGTCAGCTTCCTGAAGGTGGGGCTTTCGATTTTTTTGGAAATAGTATCTCTGCTGCCTGGCAGACTCTGTACACAGACCTGTGACATTCAGAGCCAGATAAACCCACCCAAATAAACATCTGGTCACCAAGATCCAGGGACATACAAAGCTGGGAATAATGTGAGGCCCGATGCTTTTGTTAATTAAGGAAACTTCCCCAAGCCCAGAGTTAGGCCTCGACCCATCATTTGACAGTGATTCCTCTCACTATCTAGAGTGCTGGGTTTCTCCAAGATCTAGGACCTTAGGCCAGGGCCTAGTCTCAGAGGCTACCTACCTAGTCTTATACTCTTATTTTACAGATGAGGAAACCAAGGTCCAGACTGGTTATAGACCATATTCAGAAACCTGAGATCTGAAGCCTCAGAGAAATTCATGACAATTCTTTCACATTTCTTTTAATATTTAAAAAAATTGTGATTGATATTTTTGCCTTTATTTGTTTTATTCATTTTTTAAAATCCTGTCTCAGAATCAATGTGCTTTATATTTTCTTTTGTCTCTCCTATAGTATTCACTTATTCAGAGGGAATGTAATAAATTGAGTTTGGAGCCAGAGGGGCTGAGTTCACATTTAAATTTTACTATTTACCCATATATTGACACGTCCTCTCTTCTTTCTGGGCCTCAAATTGCTAGATTATTAAATGAAGGTTTGGACTAGATGATTCTGAGACCTTTTCTAGCTCAAAGCATCTATGGTCTTTTCATCTGATGCAGGGCTAGGCATAAAATAGCCAAGAATGCATACAGGAATTCTGGGATCTTCTATAATTTGCTCTTTCCTTTTACCCTATAACCAGAGTGTAAAGGGTATTCAGGGAAGAAGAGCACCACTGGTGTAGGGCTTACTGAGCCCTTTTCGAGGTTGCTCATCCACCTACTACCCAGCTCTCATCTGTGGCTCCAAAAAGCTGTAGTCACATCCTGGTAAAACCATCTCAGTAGATGGGCTAAACTAGGTTGAGGGTAACTGAGAGACCTCAAACTTGTGGGTGAGTTATAGGGATGTCTACTACAGGCATGTGAAGACTTCTAGTGGAAGAGGCAGATAAGAACCATTTATTCCAATGGCCATGGAGGCTGCTAAAGCAGGCACTGTGGAGTGCTTGGAGCTTGGTCAGACACAGAAGACGCCAAGGTTGTCTACTGCATCCTGGGCCATTACTAGTCATCTTGACTTTTATCTTGCCATTGAACTTTATTAACTCTCAATGAGAAAGTGAGGCCAACAACTGCAACTCTGCCTCCCTTAAATCCAGAAGATCGCAGAACTCATCGGATTATGAACTGAAAGCTACAAGGGACTTTATGGGCTATCTAGTCCAACACTCTTATTTTACAGATGTGGAAACTGAGGTCTAGGCAGTATAAATGCCTAGATATAAGTAGAAATAACTCAAGGTCACACAGGTAACAGGAATCAAAGAAAGGATTTGAATCCAGTTTCTGTGACATGAGTCAGTGTCTTTCCTTTTGACCAAATCAGATCTACTGTAATAAGGTCCCCAAAAGGACTTGAGCAGAGTAGTAAATTCTAATTGCCAAACCACTTTAGTTATTCACAGGTGGAGTTATTGATGTTGAAACCCTAAAAAGTCTAATATGGAAATATTATCATTATTAATAATAATGCCAATAATAACACCATAATTGGATACTTAAAACATGCCAATGAGTCTGTGATGTCATTAATGTGGGCAATACCACTAACATTTAGGAATTACTCCATCCATGCTTCATCCCACTCATGCCTGAATTCTCTTAGGTATCTTCCTTTTCATTGCCTACTGTATCCACCTTCTATAACCTTCCACAATTCCCAGGATCCCTACATTCAGGGGTGTACTGGAGCCAGTTTGGTAGGAGAAAACAACTAGAAAGAGCTGATTGTTAAATTTTCAATGTGAACCTTCAATGCTGATTTGGAAATCAGCAAACACACAAAACTTGATATATTTTCTGGTTCATTATCTAGACTCCAGGAAGTGGGAAAGTGGTCATGCAGACTAAGCTTAAAAGTGAGAAGTGTATTCTATGAGTCACCTGTTAAATACTTACTAGTATACCAGTACCTATACTATATTGTTATTCCACATTAGGATGTGGTCTTTAATGGTAATGAGTTTGTTATTTACTTATATTTACATCCCCAGCATTGGCACATAGGAAGTACTTAATAAAGTTTGCTCTACCTACCTAGCTACCTATCGATCTATCCATCCATCTATCTATCTGTCTGTCTATCTATCTGTCTGTCTGTCTATCTATCTATCTATCTATCTATCTATCTATCTATCTATCTATTCATCCATCCATCCTATCCACCTATCTGTCTGTCTGTTTCTCTCTCTAGATTACAGCCCATCCATGCCCACCAATCATCCTATGTGACTTGAGCATGTTTTCTCATGAGTTCATCACAGAGGATCCACTCAATGTGTTGAAGGTCTTATTCATTTTCTCTTGACATCTTGGCAATGTCATAAGACACCTGGTAGTCCTTCAGCTGTCCCTCGCAGTTGTTCCTGGATCAGTCTATATCTCCTCTTTATCTCATGCATTCCACTCAGGACACTGTGTTCTCTTGGGCGGTTCCTCATTAGTAAGGGCTGGTAGCCTGTCTCGCCTTCCATGTGCTTTCCCATTGGCCGTGTTCAGAATCTGTCGGCCATATACCAACACTGGTAGAATGCTGATGCTTAAAAGGCGAGTCTGTTCCAAGGATATGCTTGGGATCATTCAATATTAATATAATTGTTTTCAACCAGAACTGTGATTTCATTAGAGTAGGGAATTCCCTGTGAGGAACTTGCTCTACTGATGAAGGTTAGCACCCTCTCAGAGGACTGTCTGGGCATACTAGGAAGTTCAATGGTTCGAAGGCTGACCCCTGAACTAACATATCCCACTATCTCTACACATGATTATAGGGATGGGAACTGAACCTGTGGTTTCATTGACATAGGAAACTCCTACGTGAGGAAATTTCCTCTCTACCAACGCAGATGGACATCTCACCTGCAACTTCTAGTCTGAGAGAGTTGCCTCAAGCTCAGGGAAGGTTGGTGACAGCTCAGATCATACAGTTAGGAGGGTCAGAGGTGGGGCATTAAGTGAGATCTTCAGACCTCCATGACCAGCTTTCTGGTCACAGTATTAATCACTAACATTTATGTAGTATGTGACAGGTACTACACTAAGCACTTTGCAGATTTTATTTCATTTGATCTTTAAAAGAACCTTGTAAAGTATATATTATTATCTCCATTTTATAGTTGAGGAAATTGAGGCAAACAGTTAAGTGACTTGCTCAAGGTCACACACACACTACAAATTCTGAGGCTGAATTTGAAAGCAAGACTACCTAAATCCAGGCCCAGCACACTATCCACTGCTCCACCCAGCTGCACATATTTGTAGATATACGTGTATAAATCTCAAGAGAATAGATTTGAGGTGTTGAGATCCTTTTGAAGAAATAGAGGGAAAGTGAGTGCCCATCAATGAGAGAACATAGCTAACCAGAGTGGTGTTTGAATGTGTGGGAAACACAAGTAAGGTAATGGGGTCACCAGGGATATTATAAATAAGCCAAGTGGTTTGTGGGACACACTGGGATTTTATGAGAGACTAGACCTGGACAAGAAGACTTGAACAGCCAAGCTGCTCCTAACTGACAAATGACAATTAGCCAACTGTCACTCTGGCCAGAGGCTTTGAATTCAACAGACAAGGTAACAGGATATAACTGGGTTTAATTATGAACAACTAAAAGGAGGGATAGGAATGTCTACTCTAAAACCTTAACACCTAATAACAAAACTCACAGGGAAAGGGAAGGACTTATTACTACACTAACTTAGTGATCTAAACTAACAGGGCCCAAGGAGCTGTAAATGGAGTCTCTGGGTGACTGCCTCAGACCTGGAACCTGCCAGGCTTGAGCAGCTCAGCTAGGGGCTTTGTGGCTTTGGGATTCTCACTGCAATCCACTGATGATCTCTGGATGCCAAGAGCCAAGGTTGTCTCAGCAACCAAGTTGAGAAGGTGTGCTCAAGACTCTCCACCAGATAGATCCCAAACTCCTCCTCTTCCTTGGCACAGGACTGTAGATCTTGACTCTTTGCTAGATGCCACCACCACACAAGATACCAGGGGAAAATCAGGATACAGGATGTCCTTTTACTCTGAGTGCTCCCAGGGCTAACCACAGTTTGTGTTAACCCCTAATGGAGTCCTTCCCAGAGCACAAGTCCCTTCTTCCTGCTCCCTCATTCCAACCTGGAATTCCCAGCTCCAGCTCCTTCCTGTTAGATACATCTTAATACCTAATCAATAACTAATCTTATCTTCCTCACAACAAATGTAATGAATTATCATTATTATGATTAAGCATTGACAAATATAAAAAATTCAGAGACATTTGGAGAAATTTGCCTGAACTGATGTAGAGGAAAGAAGAACCAGGATGACAATTCATACAATGACTAAAGCAATATAAAGGAAAGTGATGACTTCAGAAGTCTGATTTGGAGTAGAGGAGGAGGTAGTGGTCTACAGGTAGGGAACAAAGCATACGTTTTCAGACAATGCCAATCTATTGATTTTTCTATTAGTGTGCTAATTTGTTATAAGGCATGACTTTATTGGGAGAGTCATTGAAGTTACTGTACATGATGTTTAAGAAGAACATCAAGAAAACATTTAAACAATTTTTCAAAGAGATTTGTGAAACTTTTGGACAAAGCATAATTGTTACAAAGATTTTATTGGGGGGACGGTAAAGTGGGAGAAATAGTTGGTCATAGAAAAAATGTAATGCAAAACAACAGAAAAAGTAGATTGTGCTGATTTTATTAAAGAGTTCAGAAGTGATCCAGCTGGTGTTCTCAAGTTTCCTTGTTCCCTCCAACCTCCAAACCAAGACAGGCTTTTCTCCACCTACCCAACTCTATTTCACCAACCCCCATCTCATTCTGTTCTTCATCTTCCCCCATCCCCACTCTATCACTCTCTCCCATTCCATCTTCCTTCCCCTATCCCTACTCCATCACCCCCTTCCATTCCATCATTCTCTTTCCTTTACCTCTACTCCATCATCCCTTCCCATTTTATCTTCCTTCTTCCCCACCCCTACTTTATCACTCCCTCCCATTCTATCTTCCTCCTTCTCCCACCTCTACTCCATCACCCCCCATTCCATTACCCTCCTTCTCCTGTCCCTCACCCCATCACTTCCCTCCTAGTCCATTACCCCTCCCCCCACCGTGACTCAGGCTCTTGAATCCATTTTTCACTGTCATTAGGATGCTTTCATTTGGTCTGGTTTTGCTCTGCACTTTCTTCTGTCGAGCTAATTGCTGGCATTGACTTTGGCTTTTTGGTGCCAAAGCCATCATTTGCTAGTTGCAAACAAAACAACAGCAACCAAAACAGAGTGAGAGTTGGCTGGGGAGAACCCAGCATATGGCACCCTCCCAAGGCAACCAAATGGAGATCCTGAGGGACCACTCAGTGGGGGTTGAGTCATTAAAGCTAGGAACTCAGCATATTTGCCAGCTGACCCCAATCCTTCAACCAGTGTGAACTTTGTGTCAGATTCTTTCATATGGTATGGGAAGATTGGGCACATTGTGTATGCATGTGGTGTATGTGTGTGAGTGTGTGTGTATATATATGTGGGGAGGGTGGCTTATTGGCTTCCCCAAGAAAATCTGGAAATATTACTACATAGCCTCACCCACTGTATTGTCACCAAATCCCCTTGCAAGCATCTTGTTCACAAGGCTTAATTTTTAAAAAAATATATTTGGAAAATATGAATTTTTATGAAACTTAGATTTATGTGAATAATTTACATTTATACAGTATAATGAGGTTTGCAAAGTTCTTTGCTCATAGCAATCCTGTAAGGGACCTAGTGCAAATATTTCATCTCATCTTACTTATAAGGAAACTGACACTCAGAATTAAGTGTCTTGGGCAGAATTTGAATGCAAGTCATCTGACTCCCAGGCTGACGCTCTTTCCTGTATCAATCAAACATTTATTAAGTATCCACTATGTGCCAGGCCCTGGGCTAAGCCCTATATGCCATCCTCATCTGTTATCAAAAATCGTGGAAAATACTGACACTTGCCGATGACTAGTCTTCCCCACGAGTCTATATAGATGCCGTCCCTTAAAGTCACGACCAAGGCAGAATCCCCAACAGGTGCAGAAGCTGCCTCAACCCATCCCAGTTCCTAACAGATGGCCCTCTTCAAGATTTCCTGTATTGTAGATGTAATAACTAACATTTATATGGTGCTTTAAGGTTTGCAAAACATTTTACATAAGTTCCTTCACATTCACAACAACTTTGTGAGGTAGGGTCTATTTTTAATCCCCATTTTACAGATGAAGGGACTAAGACAAAGCAGCACACAGCAGTATTCAAACTTGGGTCTTCCTTACTCAGAGACCTACACTCTAATCACTCACCTAAGTGTGGTACCCTGAAGTCAAAGGTTCTGGATTCGAATTCTATCTCTGATCTTTTCTTCGCAACAGCAAATCACTCAACCTTCTTGGGCCTCAGTTTCCTCCTATATCAAATGAGGATTTGGGTCAAAGGGTCTCTGATCAAAGGTCATTATAGTTAATAATAGATGCTTACTATTTGAAATTTCGATTGGCAGGAGCCGTTCTAGAACATGCAGCATGTTCCAAATGGTGCTCTTCCTCACAATGGTTTCCCCCCTACAAATCTGCAGCAGACCTGACAAGAGGATAAGGTTCTTTGGCTTCACGGATGTTCTTAGACTGTTCTCACTCTTTACCTTCAACCTCTAAGAATCCCAGCTTCTTCCTTCATTGGGCCCCACTTGACTCCATTTATTAGTGCTCTGCCTCAACATAAATTCCTTTGTATTTTTGGCATATATATATTTTTTTAAACCCTTAATCTCGGTGTATTGTCTCATAGGTGGAAGAGTGGTAAGGGTGGGCAATGGGGGTCAAGTGACTTGCCCAGGGTCACACAGCTGGGAAGTGGCTGAGGCCAGGTTTGAACCTAGGACCTCCCGTCTCTAGGCCTGGCTCTCAATCCACTGAGCTACCCAGCTGCCCCTTTGGCATATATTTTACATTGACTTATATGCTAATGATTATAATAATGTCAATAATAATAATTAGCACATTTCTAGTGCTTCAAGGTTTTCTTTTTTCAAAACAATTTAGTTTATTTACTTTAATATTTACCATGTAAAAAAACATTTTAACCATCATTTAAAATTTTTTTGAGTTCCGAATTCCCTTTCCCTCCCACCTCTCCTTATCCTTGAGAAGGCAAACAACTTGATATCAGTTCAGGCAAAATGGTTTTCTGGGCTAGTCATGTTGCAAAGTGCCTAGCACATAGTAGGTACTTGCAAAATGCTTATCCATTTGAATGCTGTACCTTCTCTAATGCTCTTCCCCTAACTTGTTCCCTGCCCCCTTTAACCTCCATTTATTATGATGTACTCAGTGGGTAGAGTAGAGCCTTGGATTCAAATCCTACCTCAGATATTTACTGCCTATGCAACTGTAGAATCATAGATTTAGAGCTAGAAGTGAGTTCTGTGACCTTGAAGTCTAGAACTCACCATTTATAGATGATGAAACTGAGGCCAAGAGAGGTTAAATCCGTCAATTAGCATTTATTAAGTGTCTATTATATACCAAACACACAATAGATAAGTAGGTAAGGGCTGGTTAAGTGACCTGCCCAAAGTCATACAGGGTTTAAAAGCCTCAGAGATGGGATTCAAATCCAGATTCTGTGAATCCAGAACCATCATTATTTTAAAAAGTAACCCTTTCCTTCTGTCTTGGGAGCAATACTAAGTATCACTGACATAGAACTGTTTTATGTAAGGTAATAAGTGTTGCTTCCCAGGCAGAGAGTGGGAAGGGCCAGGTAATAGGGGTTAAGTGACTTGTCCAGGGTCACACAGCTAGGAAGTGTCTGAGGCCACATTGGAACCCAGGACCTCCCATCTCCGGGCCTGGCTCTCAATCCACTGAATCACCCAGCTGCCCCAGAGCCATCATTCTTTCAGCTGTTCCTTTCAGCCTTTCCAAGTCTTTTCCTCTCTCTGAACCTTAGTTTCCTCATCTGTAAAATGAGCATCAAGAGACCTTGTGATACTTACTGCACAGAGCTCTCATAGGAACCAAATGTGATAAAATATTTAAAGCCCTTTGCAAACCTTCAAAGTGCCTTAGAAATAAATGTCAGCTAGCCCTCTTCCTAGTCAGCAGCACACGGTTGTTTGCTTCTTGGGCGTTTTCTGTTAGCTTGCTGGGAGATCAGGGTCACGCACCCCTTCTGCTGGGGGACGGAGAACACAGCCTGGTAAGTGATGATCTCTGGCCTGCAGAGGGGAAAGGCGCAGAGTTCACCTGGGAAAAGGGGCCCATCTCCACTTCCTGCCCTCTCACAGGGGAAGGAAGCTGAAAGGGCGAGGCTCCCAGGCTGACCCACCTCAGCTAGGCTGTGCCCACACCCTGCAGCTCTTTCCCAGGCTGGACTCTGGCAGAACACTGCAGCTGAACAAGTCTGCCTAACGCAGAATATGCCCTTGTCTATAGCACACCGGTACATTGATAGAGATAATTCTCTCCCTGACCCAAGTGGCGAGACAACACATCAGGGCAGAGAAAAGAGGAGATGAGAAGGGCACTGATTCTAGAACAAGGGGATCCGGTTCAAACTCAGCCTTTGAAATTTAACATCAGGAGCAACCAGAGCGCACACTGGTGGACAGAGTGCCAGGCCTGGAGTTAGGAGGTTTAAATCTGGCTTTAGATAGCTTCTAGCTGTGTGACCCTGGGCGAGTCACTCAACCCCAGCTGCCTAGCCCTTGCCACTCTTTTGTCTTAGAAGTGATACTAAAACAGAAGGTAAGGGGAAAGAAAGGAAGTATGTGTGTGTGTGTGTGGAGACAGAGACAGAGAGGAGAGAGAGGCGAGAGGGAAAGGAAGGGGACAAAGAGAAGGGACAGAGAGTAGGGGAAGGAAGGAAGGAAGGAAGGAGGAAAGGAGGAAAGAAGGAAGGAGGGAAAGAAGGAAGGAAGAAAGAAGAAAGGGAGGAAGGAGAGGGAGAGAAAGGAGGGAGGGAGAACATCAGAGTCACAGATGAAGGGACTAAGGTCACCTAGTCTAATTCTTCCCTCTCCAATTTAAGAGTTGAGGAAACTGAGGCATTAGGTGACTTTGCCCAAGGTCATACAGGTAACAAATGACAGAGTCAAGCTTTGAACCCTGTTTCTCTGGTTCTAGAGCCAGTGCTCTTTGCCCTACTCCACCAACTGAGGCAGAATGGTATGCAAATTAGTAAGTGACAAACTCTATTTATCAGTTTCTTTACCTCTAAAATCATCATCATCATCATCATCATCATCATCATCATCATCATCATCATCGCTCCAACCCCCCAGGGTTGCTGTAAGCATTAAAAAGAATCAAAAGGACTTGAGTTTGAATTCTGTTTCATCACTTAACTATTCTGTACCTCAGTTTCCTCCTTTGTAAAATTGGGACACAAATAGCACCTACCTCACAGAGTTGTTATGAGGATCAAGTGATATATGTAAAGCACTTTGCAAAAAATCAAAGTCTAGCTGGTTCTTATTGCCATTGCTATTATTATTAATATTGCTGCTACGTCCCCAGAACGAAACACCCTGCTGATGCCCCAGAAATCTGAGCGGGCCGATCTCCTCCCATTTTGAGCATTGCTCCTTCTCCCCTCCCTCTGGCTTCCTTTTCCTCCCCATTTCCCTCTCTCCTCCCTTCCTCTGCCCTCTAGCTCTTACTGTACCAGAAAACAATGTGGCTCTTTCCCTCAGCAAAGGCCTGCAATTTGCGTGAGTGTAAGATTTAGCGTTGCAGCTTGGGAATTTTTGGGAAGGGGCACAGGTTGCTGAGTTCTTTTCATGTTTCTCTTAGAAGACATCTCAGAAGCCAACTTGATCTTCTTTCTTTTCTTTTCTATCTTAGAATCACACAAAGTATTGGTTCCAAGGCAGAAGAGTGGTAAGGGCTAGGCAGTTTTAAGTGACTTGCCCAGGGTCACAACAGCTTGGAATGTACAATCTTGAACTTATGCTTAAAATGTTCCCCAATAAACCAATCACATGGGAACAAAATGGCATTTTCAAAACACATTAAATCAGAATTGACTAAATACACACTGCAGGAGGTATTCTTAACTTCTGTCTCATGGATTCCTTTGGTCGTATCTGGTGAAACCCACGGGGATTCTTTCTCAGGATCATGTTTTTAAATAATCGCAGAAAATGCAATTTCTTCTCCCTCTCTGAGGTCCTGGATCCCCCGAAATCTATCCTCAGATCCCCAGATCTCTCTGTAAGCTTCAGGTAAAGAACCCTTGCACAATACTGTCCCAACACTAGATAAAGTTAAATGCACACTGTCAGTCCTATTATACTTTGCCCTGGTCTGAGCACATCTAAGTATGGCATGTCCCAAAAGTCTTAGTGTGGTTTTAAGCTTTGATACCTTCAAAAGTATACATGCTACAACTTTTTTAAAAAATCATTTGAAAGCTAAATTATTTCCATTTCTTTTACACTTATTATATTTGCAAACTTTGAATAACAAATTTAAAATTTTAATTTGAACAATATATCCTATCAAAGCACTGGGTATGTGACAGTTTCTGGATGGAGCTCTCTCAGACCAGTGGATGGATCTAGGACGTCTTCTTGCTTGGCATTTCAGCCACTTGCTTTTCAGTTAGATTTATTCTTGTTGGGTCATGACATAACTGGCATGTATGCATCAAAACCCTGTTCTTTGGGCCCTCTTAAAGCTGGGATTACAAAAGCCATCTTTTCAGTCACTGAATAGCAGCTGAAGAGTTTTTGCAAAATTCAAAAGTAGAATGCTGGGCCTGCAGTCAGGAAGACCTGAGTTCAAATCTGACCTAGCCATGGGACCCTGGACAAGTCTCTTCACCCTATTTGCCTCAGTTTCTTCATCTGTAAAATGAGTTGGAAAAGGAAATGGCAAACCACTCCAGGTTGCCAAGGAAACCCTAAATAGGGTTACAAAAAGCTGGACACAACTGAAAAATGACTACGGCAACAGAGCAACATAGAGCGAGAGATGGTGGTTGTGTTGAAATCTAAAAAGCATAGGATCAATATTTTAAAATTGTAAATAATTAACCTTTCAAATGTTTCTGCAAATTAGTAGCATTTACATTTCTCTTAAGTTAATAAAGCTTCAAAGCATTCTGAGACTTTGGGGATTTGTGATGTGTGCCTAGCTGAAACCTCCAGTGTGTGTGGTTTCCCCACATACTTCACACACACACACACACACACACACACACACACGGACTACTTTGCTTTCCTGCATATATCCCCAGGGCTTATTGTAGTATTTTGCACACAACAGGTGCTTTTTCATTCATTCATTCATTCATTCATTCATTCATTCATTCATTTCCAAAAGAAAGAGTAGAGTAGTACAGCTTTTGGGACCCATGATACTGGAAGATGACATGAAAAGGGACCATTTAATTTAGGAAAATCTAACCTAGAGAGGAGCAAAGTTAGGGGGACATAATAGTCATCTTCAAATACTTGAAGGATCTTCATGTGGAAATGGATTAGACACATTTTACGTGTCTCCAAACGGTGAAAATGACCAGAAAGTAGACTCAGACTTTATTAAAAGAAAGAAATTTCAAATTTAGGTTTCATTGACTTCTACTCTTTCTTCCACCCCTGGATGTGTGTCTTCTATCCTGATCTCTAATTTGGGAAGGAGGCTATAAAAAATATCTCCCCTCCCCACATCCTCCTTCCTTGTGCTAAATTCAAAGGGAGTCAGGCTTTTAGGCAGTGAACGAGTGGACTGGAATGGTAGAGAGGAGTCCCTCGTTGCGTCCACAGTACCCGCTTCTAGAAGTGGTCCAGCAGTGGCCGAGTTATTTCCTAGCTCAGCTGAACTAGTTCCTCTCAGGACTCAGTGTCCCAGCTGATGGGACCAGCCCAACGTCAGACACATGATTCCATCCCGCTTGTCTCTGCACTTCAGTATTTTCCCCACTATTTTAAACTTAAAAAAAAAGCTAGAGCTGTGATTTCATTGACATAGTGAATTCTGAGGGAGAAAATTTCCTCTGTGGCCGCAGGTCACCACCTGCTTCATGACTTACAGTTTTAGAAACAGGCATCAACATGAAACAGATGAGGAGCTGGCCTTGGAGTCTGGAAGGCCGGCGTCCAAGGCCTGCCTCTGGCACATAGCAACTGTGAAACTCTGGGCACTTATCTTCTCAGGGCTCCCCAGCCAAGCCTCCAAGCCTCTCTTTAATTATGCCAAAATCTGAAGAGGTAGGGACAGTTAGGAGGCACTTAGCGAGGTAGAGTGCTCAGGCCTAGAGATGGAAGATCCTGGCTTCAACTGTGGCCTCAGATATTTCCCAGCTCTGTGACCCTGGACAAGTCACTTAACCCCCATTGCCTAGCTCTGACTGTTCTTCTGCTATGGAACCAATACACGGTATTGATTCTAAGACAGAAGGCAAGGGGTTAAAAAAAAAAAAAGAAATAATACTAAGACACAGAATAAAAAAGGAAAGATCATTTTGGGACAGGTAGGTAGCTTAGTAGACAGAGAGTTAGGCCTGGAGATGGAAGGTCCTGGGTTCAAATCTGACCTCAGGCACTTCCTTGCTGTATGATCCTGGGCAAGTCACTTAACTCTCATTGCCTAGCACTTACCACTCTTCTGCCTTGGAGCCAATCCATAGTATTGATTCTGAGATGGAAGGTAAGGGTTTAAAAAAATAATATTCTAAGATACCGAGCAAGGGTTTCAAAAAAAGAGGAAAGAAAATTTTGGGGCAGGTAGATGAACTAGAGGACAGAGAGCCAGACCTGAAGATGGAAGGTCCCACCTTCAAATCTAGCCTCAGATGCTTCCTTGCTGTGTGTCCCTGGGCAAGTCACTTAACCCCATTTGCCTAGCCCTTGCCACTTTTCTAAGTTAGAATTGGACAAAAGGTAAGGGTTTAACAATTCTTAAGAGGCTGTGGGCTTTAGTGGCTAAATAGGGGGCATTAGAGGTAAGAAGCCCTGGACTCGGATTCTGCCTATGACACCCACAAGTCACTGAACCTCTCAGTTACCCCAACACCCTAGAGTGTAGGGCAGTGAAAACCTGTTTGGTAGAGGGAGTTCCTTACCCAGAACTCTTTCCATTAATTATATCCTAAGTCTATTAAAAAACAAAATTAGAAAGTCATTACATCTGGCCTAAATTTGTCTCTTGCCACTTTCCACCCATCGCCTCCTGGGTCTCCCCCCAGGACCTGCTGTCCCCAGAAACTCTCCCGACTTGTGGCCTCGCGCTAGGGGAAGCCACCTGGCTTTCTCCGGGGGGCTGAAAGCTCCATCTGCTCGCGTAAATCATGCGCGGGAGCCGGCGTTTCCGAGCGAGCGTGGCCTCTCTCCCTTTTGTCCACGGCCCTCCGTTTCCCACACCCCACCCACTCCAGGAGTTCCAGAGGGAGCCGGGCCGGAGCTGGCCGGGCCACAGAGGGAAGGTCACCTTCCAGGGACACCTGGCTTCCCAGCCGGGTCTCCAGGGAGCCCGAAGCCTCCGCGGCATCCTCTTCGCCGCGCCGTCACAGGAAGTCGGCGTGAGTGTGAGCAAGGATTCGGGCCGCTCCGTGGCCCCGAGGAGGCCCCGGGTGAGCGGGCTCCGGGCCATTTCCGGGCCCATTTCCCAGTGTGCCGCTTAAGGCCAGGTGCTGTTGAAATTGGCTGATTAGCACCTCCTCAATCACTTTTTCCAGGAAGGGGTGGTCAGGGACCCGGCAGTAGCTGGGGACCTTGTTGGCCACTGAATGCTGGATTTTTGTTTTTGAGTGGGGGCCAGATCATTGTGTGGTTCTGGGGGCTGGCAAGCTGCCTTCTCTAGGAGGGACACACAACAATAAGGACAATTGTCCCTGCCCGTAACAGGTTTGTTTGAACTCTGCTGGGTGGATGGGCTTCAGTTCCCATCATGGAGGCCTGGGCCTTTCCTTCTATCTTACAGGGAAGGTTTGAGGGCACCCGAAGGACACTGTGCTTTATGTGGGCCATCTCTAAGGCCTTCCACATAGGCGACCTGATCCTGCCAATCATTTTTTAAACACTCTTACTTTTCTGTCTTAACCACTCAAAGACAGAAAGGCAAGGGCTAGGCAAATGGGCTTAAGTGACTTGCCCAGGGTCACACCGCTAGGAACTGACCGGGGCCATTTTTAAGCCCGGGTCCTCTTGACTCCTGGCCCAGCACTCTATCCACTGTGCTGACTCGCTGCCCCACAGCCAATCATTTTTGCAGAAGAAAGGGAAGTAGTATTGCAGAGTATAGGTTCAGAGCTATGAGTTGGATTATGGGTATAATAATAACGAATAAAAACTGGCATTTACATAACACTTTAATGTTTTTATTTCATTTAATCCAGCCTTTGGAGGTAAGAGCTATTATTATCAGATAAGGAAACACTGAAACTGAGATAGGTTAAGTGTTTGGAGCAAGATTCAAACTCAAGTCTTCCTCCAAGTCCAGTTCTCTTTCCATTGTGCCAACTAGCTGCCATGATCACATCTGCACTCCTTCCTCATCTCTGCCTCTCAGAACTTCTAGCTTCCACACAAAGCACAGAACGCAGAGAGCTAGACATCAACAAGGTCATTTAACAGATAAGGAAACCGAGGTTCAGGCAAAATGAGCTCATGTGGCTTATGAGTCTCAAGGCTAGGCTCAGACCCAGAACTAGTGTGGGGTGACTGGGGTTATTTGCCTCAGGGCACCACGTTTAAAGCCCACCCAATTTAGAGAAGGTGGATGATGGTCTTTGAGGTCCTCTGGCAGTGTAGAAACAGCCGTCTGCTTCTTGGGAGGGAGAAGGTGGGATTTCATCAGCACTGGGGAGCTCCCCACGGAGGAAACTCTATCAATGCAAATAGGCAAAGATTCAGCATCTGCAATCATTAGAACTCTTGGTAGGTAGCCATGAGGCAAGGGTTATCAGACACAAGACTTGAACCCAGGACAGCCTGGCTTGGAGGGAGGTTCTCTAGACACTATACTGCCTCTCAAGGCACCTAATTAGAAAGAATTGTTAGTTAAAATAAGAAGCTACCAAACTGCGGACTGGCTCCTCTCTGACCCACAGAGAGCCTTTGCCCACAGTGAAGTTAATGGTAATTGTGCAAAATTCTAGGTCCTAAGTGTTGTTCTGGTCAGGATTTGAACCCATCTCTAGTGCCAGTGCTCTTACCTTAAACACACCCAGCCCTCCCTCTCCAGGATGCTTCCCTCTTCCCATCGATACTCCAGAACAGGGAAGAAGGACTGGCTCAATGGTTATCCAATGAGTGGTTTGCCACCTCCTTCTGATAGCACTGGGAGGCTCCCGCCATTCATGGAAGGCTTCCCAACCACACCATCCCATGCAGCTCTCATTTCAGAGCCAAGGAAACTCAGAATGGGCCTGGCAGCGCTCAGCCCTCCAAGGTCCCCAGCTTGCCACTTCCTGAGCCCAGCAACCTGGGAGAATTTGCACCAGAAGCTCAGGCTGTCAGCCAATGCCTCGGCATGGTCAGGGAGGCAAGTGAATCCCCGTCTCTGCCTAGATGGAGACTGAGTCACAGGTTGTCCTCAGGAACGTTCGCAGCTGCAGCCTGCTTTCCACATGGTGTTAATCTTGTTGAGAGAGCTGCTGCTGCCACCCACAGGGCACCCGCCAACAACATTTCAAGCCCTCTCCGGGCTGGCTCCCACCTCCTTCCCAGGCCTCTCTCCTATTTTCCTCCTTTTGTTTTAAATTGCCTTCTATTCCCCATACAAGGCATTCATCTCCTAAGGGTGGTCCCCCAAATCTGGCACACATTTCCTCCTCGCCTTCAATTCAGAGAATCTTGACCTTCCTTCAGGCACAGCTCAGGTGCAGCCTCTTACAGGAGGCCTTTCCTGATTCTCACCAGATGTTAGTGCTGTCTAACAATCTTGAGTTCTTGAAATGAATTTGAATGATTTTGATTTCACCTATTTGTGTATTGATTTCATAAATACTTGTGTAAGATGTGAGTTTTCAGTTGTTTTCAGTCATGTCAGACTCTTCATGACCCCATTTAAAGTCACCGAACCCTGTTTGCCTCAGTTTCCTCATATGTAAAATGCACTAGAGAAAGAAATGGCAAACCACTCCAGTATCCTTGCCAAGAAAACCCCAAATGGGGTCACAAAGAATCAGACACGACTGAAATGACTGAACAACAACAAAATTCCCAGCTTAGTGCTTAAAAAATGTTGGGCGAATTAAAATGAACTGGATGACTGAGTCCAACACTTTGTTTGGAAACAATATTGGGAAAAAATTCATGGACTCTAATCGCCCAACCTGCTCCTGAGATGAGATGCTCTAGAAAGGGTTTGAGATCAAATGGAAAGTTCCTAAAACTTTGTCCCAGGGGCAAGATACCTTCCAAAGACTGGACTGACCACAAGAATGGTGGCTAACTGGAACCTCTTTATTTTGGTAAGCAGTCTTTGAATTATGGACTAGGCTCTTTGACAAGAACAGGGGGAAGTGCTTATTTGTAGGGTGAACAAACCAAATTCAGAAGAACCTGTAGGACCAGTTTTTGTGAGTGTCTGCCAAAGGTGCCCTCTGTGAGGAAGGAAATGTGGAGCTCAGTCATCAAAGATGGGACCTGCAGGGAGCTTTGTGCCAATGCCAACATGGTGCCTCACTTACCTTTCTTTCATAAATGAGGTAACCAAAAAACCATATCTTTTTCTTAAGTTTTCATAGGATTTTGAACTGGAAATGAATTTGGAAGCCATTAGTCTAATGGTCTCACTTTTTAGATGAAGATATTGATGCTAGAGAGATGAAATAATGAACCCCAAATCACACAGGTGGTAATTAGCAGAGCTGAGATTTGAACTCAGCTCCTTTGACTCTATTTTCAGTGTTTATTTCACTACACTGAATCCAAATCTAGTGTTTTGATTTGCTTGCTATCCAAACGATATTGGTTCTCATGGAGCACATTCAATCATTCAACAAGCTTTTATAAAACTCCCATTATCTCTCAGAAATTGTGTGCAGCATGAATGCAACACAAGGAGGAAAAGCAGTCCCTTCCCTCAGAGGGTGTGCATTCTAATGGGAGAGACAACATGGCAACAATAAGGTGCAGTCAGAGGAGTTGGGAAGCAATTTGAATGGGGAAGGTTCTAGCAGCTGAGGAGCTTGCAAAAATACTCCTTCAGGAGGCAGAGCTTGAATCAAGTCTTAAAGGAAACCAGAAAGCCAAGAGATAGAGATGAAGAGGCAGAGGATTTCATTCAGGGGGCACGGCCAGTGCAAAGATATAGAAGAAGATTGTATGTGCAAGGAACAGCATGAAGACCAGTGGAGAAGGATCAAGGAATGCACTGAGGGGAATCAAGTCTAAGAAAGCTGGAAAGGTAGAAGGGGACCCTGTAAAGGACTTTACATTCCCCCAGGAGGAGGGATGACAGTCATCCCTCACTATATCGAAGTTCTGTTTGTTCTCTTGCACTGTGACCATGCCTTCAGAAAGTGGTTAAGAGGTTATGAAGTGTTCATAAGAGTGTGGGAGAGGTTTATAGGAGAGTAGGAAGGGTTTATAAAGCCTTAAAATATATATAAATAATAAAGTAAGCATAACGTCGCTATTTCATGGATTTTCACCTATCAGGGGTCTCTGGAACGTAACTCCAGCAATAGCTGAGGGATTGCTGTATTATCCTTATTTCCCTGAAGATCTGAGTGGAGAACAAATTGTTCCCTCTCACACCCATGGCCACAAAATGGCCAGAGCCAAGGCTCCTCCAGTCACTATACCACAATATCTCCCATGATTTATATCATCTCCTCTTCCTGCAGCACATTCTTTCTAAAAGCTGATTCAGCTGGGCAGGAGCACCCTCATTCTTCTAATTCCTCTTGTACACGAGCTGGAAGTCCCCCTTTACTCTGGACTCTCTACCATTCTACACATTCAATCAACTGTCAAGAACTGGCACCTTACTGCCACACTAGGTTTCAAATTTGGCCTTTTCTTTCCACTCACACCACAACCACTCTAATTCAGATCCTCATCAACACTTGCTTGAACTATTGCAATAGCCTCTTAGTTGAACTTCTTGCTTCCGGGCTCTCCTCTCCAATTAACATTCCATGCAACTACCAAATGAAATGGTTAAAGCATAGCACTGACCATGTTATTCCTCTGCTCATTAAACTCTAGTGACTCCCTATTACTTCTAGGATCAGATACAAGTTCCTCTACTTGGTGTGTAAACCTTAAACAATCTGGCTCCAAGCCACCTTCCCAGGCTTATTTAATATTTTTCTCATTGTTCAGTCATGTCTGACTCTTTGTGACCCTACTTGGTGTTTTCTTAGCAAAGATATTGGAGTGGTTTACCATTTCTTTCTCTAGCTCACTTTATAGATGATAAACTGAGGCAAACAGGGTTAAGGGACTTGCCCAAGGTCACACAGCTAGTAAGTATCTGAGGCCAGATCTGATCTTGGGAAGATGAGATTTCCTGACCCCAAACCCTGCACTCTGTGCATTATGGTACCACTAGCTATCTTTTGTTTAATATTATTCCCCTTTATGCACTCTCTTCTAGCCAACCTGGCTTTCTTGCTGTTCCTGAAAAATGCCATGTCATCCCCCATTTCCATCCTTTTGCACAGACCATCTACCATGCCTAGGATACTCATTATCCTCCCCTCTGCCTTGTAGAACCTCTAGCTTCCTTCAAAGCTCAGCTCAAATGCCAAAAGGCTTCCCCAATCCTCCTAGTACCCTCCCTATAAATTGCCTTAAATATACTTATCTGTCTACTTCTTGTTTCTTCTGATACAATGGAAACTCTCTGTTTTTGTCTTTGTATCATGAACCCTTATCACATGAAAGGATGGGGGCTGAAAGTGTGACTTCATTGCTGCAGGGAATTCCCTAGTGAGGAAACACCCTTTACCAGCAAGAACTACCGGCAAGGTGGTTCTCTTGCAACTTAGAGAGCACAAGGAGGTTAAATATTTTGTCCAGAGTTGAAAGATAGTCCATGTCAGAAGAACTTGAGCTCAGCCCTCCCTGGTTTTCTTTCCACTGTACCAAGATGGGTATCAATCAATGGCTGTTTATCATCATTATCATCATTGTCATCATTGTCATTATCATCATGACCGTCACCACTGTCTTCCTTATGGTTGGCATCATCATCATTGTTATCGTTATTATTGTTACTGTTGTCATCGTCACTATCTTTGTCATCATCATTGTCACTGCTGTTGTTGCTATATAGCACTTCAGCATTTCATCTATTAAACAAAACTCAAATTCACATAATACTTAAAGACATTTCCATCCCAAATTTCAGACAGGTTATTTGTGCCCGATTTTTGATAGACCATTTGGAACTCATATTCGTCTGATCAGTCGCAATCAGACATATTGTATGTTGAACTCGATATAACATCACTTTGGTCCTCTTCTAGTACAAAGGACAACCACCACCTTCAATATACAGATGAGGAAATTGAGGCTCAGAAAGTTTCAGTTACACGTCCATGGTCAATTCATTAAGTGACAGGATACAAACACAGGACTCCCAAGGCCAGATCCAATACTCTTCCTACTATTACCATGCTGCCCCTTACAATAACCCAGCATTGAGCTGCATCTGGAACCTAAAGACCAGTGTTCAAAACCCCAGTGCATCACTCTGGTCCCATGTGACCATCTTGGTGACATTGGCCACATCTCTTGATCTCTCTAGTCCTCAATAAGGTTAGTGAATTGGACTAGATGACTTCTAAGATCTAAATCCTGCTACTCAGACAGTTAACAAATATTTATCAAGGACTCACTATGCTAAACACTGAGAAGACATAGAAGAGACAAAACATAATTCCTGTCCTCAAAAAACTTGTATTCTTATTGGGGAGTTAACATGTAAAAAACTAGGCACATATGAAATAGAGAAAAGATGAAAGGTTCAGTAGTAATACATATTTTATTATTATCCCCATTTCACAGGTGAGAAAACGGAAGGCCATAAAAAATGGAAGTTACATAGTCACTAAGTATATGGTGTAAAATTTAAACCCAGAGTCTGGTGCTTTTTCTATTGAACCACATTGCTTTTCTCTTAAGAAACTGGGCAGTTAAATTCCTCAGTATATAGAGTGCCAGGCTTAGGAATCAGGAAGATTCATCTTCCCTAGTTCAAATCCAGCTTAAGACACTAACTAGCTGTGTGACTCAATGCAAGTCACTTAACTCTGTTTGCCTCAGTAAATGAATGAATATATAAGTAAATAAAAAGAAGCTGCTTATTGTGTTAAGTCTTTGAAGGAACCAAATGCCCTTGGCTTTCCCCATAAGGAAATAAGAAATCAAAAGCTCATCTATGGGGCAGGGAGCAGATCCAGTGTATGGCAGGGCATTGTTTAATGTACTACATGGAGGGTTTTGCCATTAAAACAGCTCTCGAAAAGCAGGTGTACAAATGGAACTGGCCCCCAACAAAACCCAGGGATTGAATTGGCTTGGATGTGGAAACCCTCCAAGGAAAATGATCTGTCTGTGGAGTAAGCCCAGGAACCTGTTGGCTGCTAATACAAGAAGGCAGAGCATCATTTGAAGTCTTAGGAATGAGGGGGAAACAGTCTCTGAGATTGTATTTGGAGGAATCCACAAGAAAGCATATAGCTGAGTTTGTCTTTTTGGTTGAAGGGCAACAAATAACCTCATGAGACCAGGTTGTGGCTAGCTGAGATGAAGGATCAGTAGTCAGTAACATAATCTTATTTGACTGTCATAACCCTAATATGGGTGGCTATGACATGTATGACATTTAATGTTAACCCCATTTTACATGTGAGGAAACTGAGGTCAGAGATGTTCACTGATTCACCCAGAGTCATGTGGCTAGTAAGAATCTAAGCCCATATTCTTTGGATTGTAGGTTTAGAATTGGAAAGATCTTCAGATGCCACTGAATCCAACATACTCATTTTACAGATGAGTGGAATGAGGTCAATTCTGTTGGTATTCTTGCTTCTTCAGAGCCATTTCGTTTGTAAAACCCTCCATTTAGTACATTAAACAATGTCCTATCATATACTGGATCTGTTCCTGGTTCAATTTCTCTTTTTTTTATGGGAAAAGTTAAGGGTATTTGTTTCCTTCAGACTTAACACAACAATAGTTTCTTATGAGAAAAGCAGTATGATTCAGGAGAAAGAACACTAGATTCTGGGTTTGAATTCTACTCCAATATGCTTAGGGCCTCTGTAACTTCAGCTTTTCTGATCCTCGATTTTCTCACATCTCTACTGAAACTTTCATCTCTCTCTCTCTCTCTCTCAACACACACACATACATACATTTATCTTTGCTGTTGAACTATTTTTCAGTCATGTCTACTTCTTTGTGATTCCAACTTGGGTTTTCTTGGCAAAGATACTAGAGTGGTCTGCCATTTCCTTCTCCAGCTCATTTTACTCATCATTCCAGATGAGTAAACCGAGGCCAACGGGGTTAAGTGACTTGTCTAGGGTTACATAGCTAGCAAGTGTCTGAGGCAAGATTTGAACTCATGAAGATGAGTCTGCCTAAATCCAAGCCTGGCTCTCCATCTACTGTACCATCTAGCTGTCATTTTTATATATGCATATATGTATGTGTATATATATATATGTGTACATATATGTATATATACACATATTGTTACGATTAAAAATAATAAAGACTGATATAAATATAGAAATTAGTAGTTTAATTAAAGCCATGCTGATAGGGATAAAATCATTAGACCATGTGCCGGTAAGAATTCACATTGTCTCCGCCATTTTTTACCTTTCATACCTTCCCACGCCTGCTAGCTAAAGAGAGCGACTTCCTCCTCACCCAGGAGATTTATCCCCTCTCTTACATCATCATACTTCCTGTTTGCCATGAGGAATCATGGGAAATGTAGTTTCAAAGTCTCCCACATGTCCATAGAAAATATATAACATACTTTTAAATGGCATCTTCCCAATTCCAAATTTACAATATGCATTTATATAAATATTTTAATCTTTCAGAGAGATTAAAGGATTTGCCTAGAGTCCCACAAGTAGTAGTTGTCTGAGGCCAATTTCATAGAATCCTAGATTTAGAATCAGAAGGAATTTCAGAGACCTTCAAGTTCAACCCCCTTACTTTATCAATCAAAATACAAGAAGCAATATTCCTAGAATCCCCCAGTCAGTAAGTGGCACAGGACTGCACCTGGTCAGATAAAGTCTTGTTTAGCTTTGTCTGTGTCTGGCCTTGATTATATTTTTTAGAGTTCAGGCTTCTTAAATATCAAGGAGAAAAATGGTTAACTCAGTAGCTGCTGGTCTGCTAAGGACTCAAAGCTTTCCAATATTAAGAAAAGGTGGGGATCTGAAAATGAGTCAAAAGAGGAGTCTCAGATTTTTACCTTAAATCTTACCTTAAATTTTTACCTTAGCCCATTCTGTCTGTGTCCTGACATGCAGTGCAGAAAAAATCAAACACACAGTTTTACTTGCCAATGATTTTGTAATGGGATCCAGATAAAATATCTATTACAGACTCTATTTCTCTAAATGACTCCCAATAGACTTCTGGAGGGGTCAAGTTGTTTTTGGATTAACCAACCTGCTGGTACCAGAACTTTTCAGGGCTCAGGTGACCAGGACCCAACACAAAGACTGCCTCAGCCTGGTTTGGTCATGTAGGGAATCCAGATAACAGCCCTATTCATGACCCTATTTCTCCAATTGGTCTTCCACAAAGTGGTCCGAGCCTCAGTTGCTTTTGAGACACCATATGGTCTAGTGTTAAGAATTCTGATCTTGCAGCTCAAGGAACCAAATTCCAATTCTAGTTCCACCATTTATGTGATCTTGGGTAAGCTCAGTTTTTTTGTGGGGCTGACAGAGCTTAATCCATGCTATTGACTCTCTCTTTTTTAAATGTTTCATTTATTTATATGTTTATTTTAAATATTTTTCCATGTTTACATGATTCATTTTCTTTCCCTCCTCTCTTCCTTCTGCCCTCCCAGAGTAGACAAGTAATTCCACTGTTATGCAAATGTTATCACTTGAAATCTATTTCCATATTATTCATTTTTGCAATAGAACAATCTTTTAAAATCAAAACCCCAAATCATACACTCGTATAAATAAGTTTTCGGCTATAATCTTTTGGTTTTCCTTTTCAATCTGGTCTGTTTGGTTCTTCAAGGCTTCCAGCTGGTCATTTCTGGTCTTCAATTTGCTTATCAATTCATTTGATTTCTGAGCCTCACTTTCCAATTGCGAAATTCTGCCTTTTAAACTGTTATTTTCTTGCCAGATCTCTTCCATCTTTCTCATAATCTCACATTTGAACTCTTCAAGAGCTTGTGACCAGTTTTCATTTTTGGGGGGAAGGTTTGGATATGATTACTTGTTTGTTCTCCTCTGCTGTTGTATGGATTTTTTCTGTGTAAAAGTTGTCAAGTGTTAAAGATTTCTTCCTGATCTTTCTCTTCTGGGGTTCTTGTCTCTGGCTTGCCATTGTTAGCCCAGCGCCCTCTCAGCTTTATCCTCACGCCCAGGGTCTGTCTGTGCTCTTCAGGCTCCTGAGGTCTCAGGTCTAGTTGTTCTCAGGGTCAAGCCTCCTGGTGGTCCCCTTGCTTGTTCCTCTGCCTGAAGCTCCTTTAATAATCTCAGGGTGCTGCTTCCACAGTCATGTATCCCTCTGCACTGGGTCCCCACCCAAGGTCTGTGCCTGGGCTCAGGATCTGTGTGAGCCTGAGTCCATGCCTGCAGCCACGCCTGTGTCTGCGCCTATGTCCATGCCTGCATCCATGCCTGAGCTCAAGGTCTGTGTTCAAAGTCTGGTTCTTTAGACTCTTGGGGTCTTATGTCTTGCTGCTCACAGGAGCAGGCCCTGGTGAGCTGCCAAAAACTTAATGAATGCCCTAAACTTGCTCTAACTTTTGTTTGCTGGCCTTGGCACTGTAGGTGGGGGGGAGGGGTTGCTCAGCTCGCTTTTTAGTGAGAGCTATTTCACCCCTTTATAGCAATGAAAAGCCCCATCCCATGTACCTTCAACGTTACATCCTGTTGTGGGGTCCCTTCGTTTGTCTGGATTTGTTTTTATGTCCTCTTGTGTGGGTTAGGAGAGGTTAAGCAGTTGCTTTTTACTCTGCCACCATCATAACCCAGAAAGGGGCTCTTTATATATTTTGGAAATTAGACCTTTGTCAGAGAATTTTGTTATAAATTTTTCCCAAGTCTGTTGCTTTCCTTCTAATTTTGGTGGCATTGGTTTTGTTAGTACAAAAACTTTTAAATTTAATAAAATCAAAATTATTCATTTTATATTTTGCTGTATTCTCTATCTCTTGCTTGGTCTTAAATTTCTTCCTTTTCCACAGATCTGATAGGTATACTATTCTATGTTCACCTAATATACTTATAATTTCTCTCTTTATATTTAAGTCATTTACCCATTTTGAATTTATCTTGGTATAGGGTGTAAGATGTTGATCTAAACAATTTTTTCCATACTGTTTTCTAATTTTGCCAACAGTTTTTGTCAAATAATGAGTTCTTGTCTCAAAGGCTGGGATCTTTGGGTTTATCAAACACTTACTTGCTGAGGTCATTTACCCCTAGTCTATTCCATTGATCTACCCTTCTGTCTCTTAGCCAGTACCATATTGTTTTGATTATTACTACTTTGTAGTACAGTTTAAGATCTGGTACTGCTAGAGCCCCATCCTTCCCATTTTTTTATTAGTTCCCTTGATATTCTTGGTCTTCTGTTCTTCCAAATGAACTAGGTTATAATTTTTTCTAATTCTATAAAAAAGTTTTTTTGGAATTTGATAGGTATGGCACTGAATAAGTAAATTAGTTTAGGTAGAATTGTCATTTTATTATACTAGCTCATCCTACTCATGAGCAATTAATGTTTTCCCAATTGTTTAGATCTAATTTTATTTGTGTGAAAAGTGTTTTGTAGTTGTGTTCATATAATTCTTGAGTTTGTTTTGGCAGATAGATTCCCAAATATTTTATATTGTCTAGAGTAATTTGAAAAAAAAATTCTCTTTCTAACTCTTGCTGCTGATTTTTGTTGGAAATATATAGAAATGCTGATGATTCATATGGGTTTATTTTGTATCCTGCAACTTTGCTAAAATTATGAATTATTTCTACTAACTTTTTAGTTGATTTTCTAGGATTCTTTAAATATACCATCATATCATCTGCAAAGAGTGATAGTTTAGTTTCCTCATTGCCTATTTTAATTCCTCCAATTTCTTTTTCTTCTCTAACTGCTACCACTAGCATTTCTAATACAATATTAAATAATAGAGGTGATAATGGGCATCCTTGCTTTAGTCATCTTATTGGGAAGTCTTCTAACTTATCCCTGTTGAAGATGAGACTTGCTGATGGCTTTAAATACTGTTCATTATTTTGAGGAGAGGCCCTTCTATTCCTATACTTTCTAGTGTTTTTAATAGGAATGGGTGTTGTATTTTGTCAAAGGCTTTTTCTGCATCTATTGAGATAATCAGGTGATTTCTGTTAGTTTGGTTATTGATATGGTCAATTATGTGGATGCTTTTCCTAATGTTAAGCCAGCCTTGCATTCCTGGTATAAATCCCATCTGGTCATAGTAAACAATCCTTATGATTACTTGCTGTAGCCTCTTTGTAGTATTTTATTTAAGATTTTTACATCTATGCTCATTAAGGAGATTGGTCTGTAGTTTTCTTTCTCTGGTTTTGTTCTTCCTATCTTAGGAATCAGTATCCTATTTGTATCATAAAAAGAATTTGGTCAGTCTCCTTCTTTGCTTATTTTGTCAAATAGTTTGTGTAGTATTGGGATTAGTTGTTCTTTAAATGTTTGATAGAATTCACTTGTGAATCCATCTGGCCATGGGGATTTTTTCTCAAGCCTTGATGCCTTGTTCAATTTCTTTTTCTGAGATGGGATTAAGTATTCTATTTCCTCTTTTAATAATCTAAGTAATTTATGTTTTTGTAATTATTCACTCATTTCACCGAGACTGTCATATAATTGAACAAAGTAGCTCTTAATAATTGTCTTAAATTTCTCTTCATTAGAGGTGAGATTTCTTTTTTCATTTTTTGATTTGATTCTCTTCTTTCTTTTTTTAAAATTATATTTACCAGTACTTTATCTATTTTATTTCTTTTTTCAGAGAACCAGAGCCTAGTCTTATTTATTAGTTCAATAGTTCCTTTACTTTTAATTTTATTAATTTCTCCTTTAATTTCTAGGATTTCCAATTTAGTTTTTATCTGGGGATTTTTAATTTGTTCTCTTTCTAATTTTTTAAGTTCAAAGCCCAATTCATTGATCTCCTCTCTCTCTCTTTTGTTGCTATAGGCCAGTGATTCCCAAAGTGGGCACTACCGCCCCCTGGTGGGTGCTGCAGCGATCCAGGAAGCGGTGATGGCCACGGGTGCATTTATCTTTCCTATTAATTGCTATTAAAATTTAAAAAATTAATTTCCAGGGAGCTAAGTAATATTTTTTCTGGAAAGGGGGCAGTAGGCCAAAAAAATTTGGGAACCAAACTCAGAGATATAAATTTTCCCCTGAGTACTGCTTTGGCTATATCCCATAGATTTTGATATGTTGTCTCCTCATTGTCATTCTCTTTAATGAAATCAGTAATTGTTTATATGATCTGTTTTTTTGACCCACCAATTTTGAAGAATTAGATTATTTAGTTTCCAATTAATCTTAAGTTTGCCTCTCCATGAACTCTTATTAATTATTATTTTATCACATTATGGTTTAAAAAGTTGCATTTATTATTTCTAATGTTTTATGCCCTAGTACATGATCAATCTTTGTATATGTACCATGTACTGCTGAGAAAAAGGTATATTCCTTTTTATCCCTATTCAGATTTCTCCAGATATCTATTAACTCTAATTTTTCTAACACTTCATTCACTTCTTTCTTATTTATTTTTGGTTCAATTTATCTAGTTCTGGTAGGGGAAGGTTCAGTTCCCCACTAGTTTGGTTTTACTATCTATTTTCTCCTTAAGCTCCTTTAGTTTCTCTTTTAGAAATCTGGGTGCTATACCATTTGGTACGTAAATGTTTAGTATTGATATTACTTCATTGTTCATATTACCTTTTAGCAAGATATAATTTCCTTCCTTATCTCTTTTAATCAGATCAATTTTTACTTTAGCTTTGTCTGGTATCATGGTTACTACTCCTGTATTTTTTTACTTTAGATGATACATAATAGATTCTGCTCCAGCCTTTTACTTTTAATCTGTGTGTGTGTCACCCTACTTCAAATGTGTTTCTTGTAAACAATGTATAGTAGGATCCTGGTTTTTAATTCACTCTGCTATCTGCTTCTGTTTTATGGATGAGTTCATCCCATTCACATTCAGAGTTATGATTACTGTGTATTGCCCTCCATCTTATTTCCCCCTTTCGATCCTGCTCTATTCCTTTTCACTCTGTTCTTCCTCACCAATGTTTTGCTTTTTATCACCCCCCCTACCCCTTCCCCTTCCCTCTAATTACCTCCCCCTACCTTTGTCTTATTCCTCTTCTACTCTGTAGGGGAAGATATAATTCTATACCCCAATGAGTATATTTGCTTTTACCTCTCTGAGCCAGTTATGATGAGAGTAAAGTTTAAGCATTGCCTGTTACCACCCTTATCCTCCCCTCTCTATAATGATTTTTCATGCCTCCCTATTCTATCTCTCCCTTCCCCTTTTTCTCAGTGCAATCCTCTTTTACGTTCCTTGATTTTTTTTGCATATCATATCATACATACATATCATTTCATATCATCATATATATACATATCATCAAACATCATCATATATGTCATATCATAATCAGATTACTTCCCTACCCTCTTTCTAAGTATATTCCTTCTATCTTCTCTAGTACTAAGACTAATTTTTGAGAATTACAAATAACCTCTTTCCATGCAGAAATACAAACATTTTGACCTTAATGAGTCCCTTAAATTTTCTCTTCCTTATTTACCTTTTTAGCTTTCTCTTGGGTCTTGTGTTTATACTTCAATTTTTTTTTGTTTAGGTCTGGCTTATTCCTCAGAATGCCATGCTATTGACTCGACTTGGCCTCTAAGGCTTCTTCTAGCCTTAAATCCAGGAAGATATCAAAGGTAGATAGTGACTCAATGAAAGGGAAACAGCTTCCTAAATATTAAAGCCATCCAAAGTAAAATAGGGTGCCGTAAAATAAGTAGTAGGGAGAGGGGCAGCTAGCCAGGTGGCTCAGTAGATTAAGAACCAGGACTAGAGATGAAAGGTCTTGGTTCAAATCTGACCTGAGATACTTCCTAGGTATGTGACTCTGGGTGAATTAATTAACCACCATTGCCTAAGCCTTACAGACCATTCTAAGACAGCTGCCAATATTCCTTCCATTGTTCCAGGGTGCCCCCCACATTGAGATAAAAATCTGGATTAGAGAATCCCTTCCTACACTGAGAGACTATCTGCAAATCTGTAGTGCACTGGAACAGTTAATGCCCTTTTCTGGTAGAACTGATTTCTAACACACACACACACACACACACACACACACACACACATATGACCCAGCCCTGAGTTCTGTGTATAAAATCTGGTAAAACTGCATATTTGCTTTGCTCCAATGTTAGGGAAGGAGGCTACTCTCTGTAGTCAATGACTAGCAATAACTGGCCAGGCCATCTGGTCTCTGTTTTCTTCCCTCCTTTGGCAGCCATTAGGGGTCACCAGCTCACCACAAAGTCACATGGGATCAGAAGTTTGCCACGGAGTTGCAATTTCCCTCATTTTCTTTCTTTCCAAGATTTGGAATAATAATTGTAGCTGGTGTTTCCTTAGGGTGTTGTGGTTTGCAGAGCTCTTGAAATATGTTAACTCATGATACAGTGGAAGATAAAGCATTGCCTCTATAGTTAAGGACCCAGGTACAAATTCTGCCTTGGATAAAAATTAATTGGTAGTGGAGCTTGGGCAAGTCACTTAACTTTTTGGACCTCATTTTCCTCATCTATAAAATGAGGAGACTGAATTGTAAGACCTCTGATGTCCCTTCTAGTTCTAAATCCGAAATCACCTAAAAAAATCTCCTAAAGAATCATAGAATCTGACAGTTGGAAGAGAACTAAGTGACCTAGATGGATGGCACAGTTAGACTTAGAGCTAGGATGACCTATATCCAAATCCTGCCTTAGACACTTTTTTTCAGCCTCAGTTTACTTATCTATAAAACAGGGATAATAAAAGCACCTACCTTGCAGGGTTACTGTAGGATAATGTATATAAAACTATTTGTAAACCTTGAAGTACTATGTAATGATAACATTATTATTACTATTATTATAGGCAGTGAGGTAGCTCAGGGGATAGAGCATTGGGTCTGGAATCTAAAAGATCTGAGTTCAAATCTGGCCTCAGATACTTAATTGCTATGTGACTCTAAACAAATTACCTAGTCTCTGTTTGCCTTAATCCACTGGAAAAGGAAATAGTAAATGTCTACAGTGTCTTTACCAAGAAAACCCTATGGACAATATGGTCCATCAGGTCACAAAGAGATAGACAAGAAGTTGTTGTTGTTGTTATATTATTATTATTATTATTATTATTATTATTATTATTATTATTATTAGTCCAATTTATTTTGGTTTAGTTGTTTTCAATAGTGTCTGACTCTTTGTGCCTCATTTGGAGTTTTCTTGACAGAGATAATGGAGTGGCTTACCATTTCCTTCTCCACCTCATTTTATAGACGTGGAAACTAAGGCAAAAACAAGGTTAAGGGATATGTCCTGGGTCATACAGCTAGTAAGTGTCTGAGGCCAAATTTGAATGCAGGTCCTCCTGTCTCCAGGCCTGGAACTCTATTCACTGTGCTACCTACTTGCCCCTGAACTCATTAGTTCTCAAAGCAGCCCATTCTACTTTTATACTCCTTTAATTATGATGAAAATTTCCCTTATAACCAGCCTAAATTTGCCTCTTTGGAATTCTCCATTGTTCTTAGTTCTATCTTTTAGGACCAAAAAATAACAATACTTGTTGTTCATTTATATGAACATGTCCCTCCTGAGTATTCTCTTTTTCTTTTTTAAACCTTTACCTTCTGTCTTGGAATCAACATTGTGTATTGACTCCAAGACAGATGGGCAAGAGCTAGGCAATGTGGGATTAAGAGACCTACCTAGGGCCACACAGCTAGGAAATATCTGAGGCCAAATTTGAACCCAGGTCCTCCTGAATACAGACCTGGTTCTCTATCCACTGAACCACCTAGTTGCCTCCTTGAGTCTTCTCTTCCTAAGGGTAACCATTCACCCTCCCTTCAACCGATCCTCATATGGCATGAACCTTTCAGAATAAGCCCTATTAGCCTCATTTATTCAAGCTGACATTCAGCTAATGTCAGGGGAAGAATTTGTATTTCTTTTACCTTTCCCTTCTTCTTTTAGATCATTGAAACATAATAGAACCACTTTCCCATCTCTAATGTCAATAAGGGTCTAAGGTGACACATGTATCATCACACGTGCACGCACACACACACACACACACACACACGCACACACACAGCCAAATAGACTTCTTTGTACAAAAACATTAACAACAGTATGTTTTTTTCAAAGTAAAAAAAATCTTGAGATAAATTTTGCATCTATCAATTGGGGAATAAATAGTTAAAGAGATCAGAGTACATGAAGGTAATGGAATTCTACTGTGACAGAAAGACTGAAAAATAGAAAGAAAAAATATAGAAAGAAAATAAAGAAACGATGCAAAGGGGACAAAGCAGAAACAACAGAACAAAGTGGCTTTGACTGTCCCAGTATAAAGACAACAACATAACAGACAATTCAAAGAAAAGAAAAGGCTCAAAAGGGGCTACAAAAGTGAGCAAGATAATTTGGGGAATCTTCTGTGAAAGTTATCCAAACCATTTTTTTGTTTTTTTGGCTGTTTGTTTTAACAATCTACATATAACATTTAGTAAGATATTTAATCTTTTTACTTTGTATCAGTTCATACAGGTCTTTCCAGGTTTTTCTGAAACTACCTTCCCATCATTTCTTTTGGCACAATAGTATATTCTATCACAATCATATATCACAACTTGCTCAGTTTTTCTCCAATCGATAGATATCTCCTCAGTTTCCAATTCTTTGCTACCATAAAAAAGGGTGCTATAACTATTTTTGTACAAGAGCTCCTTTTTCCTTTGATCTCTTTTGAAAACAGACCTGGAAGTGGTATTTTTCGGTCAAAGGGTATGTATAGTTTTATAGCCCTTTGTCATATAAATGCCCATCTCAGAATGGTTAGAGTACTTCACAGCTCCATCAACAGTGCACTAGTGTCCCAAATTTCCCAGTATTTGTTATTTTCCTTTTGTCATCTTGATCAATCTGATAGGTGTTTTAATGTACATTCCTTTAAGTATTGGTGATTTAGTGTATTTTATCATATGACTATTGATAACTTTGATTTTTTCTTCTGAAAACTGCCTGTTCATATCCCTTGACCATTTATCAATTGGAGAATGAGGGCCATGCATATCTAAGGCAGAATCTGAACTCAAAACTTTCTACCTCCTCCCCCCACCAAATCCAATGCTTCTATCCCACTATACTACCTCTGCTGGAGTTAAAATGTTGGTGCTTAATGGCTTGTTAATAACATAATAACTTGTTGCATGTTTGATTGATGAAATCTGTCATTGGTTGTGGTCACTCTTAAACGTTTCCTTTTCTTTTCTTATCCTATATAGTCTATGGTAAGTCTACAAAGAAATAATTTCTTAAATAATTTTTTAATGAAAATCAATTGTAATTCCCTACCATCCTGACACAAAGGAAAGAAAAAAGGGGGAAAAAACTCTGCCGCAACTATGTATAGTCAAGTAAAAAAATTCCCAATCTGCCAGGTGTCATTTTGTAGTTCAAGTTCATCACCTGCGTGGAGATGTTACCAAGAAAAGCATAAAACACTAGGGAGAGAGTCACTTCTCTCCAGGGCCAGACATTTGAAACAACGAGGTCTAAGAGCAAATGGATGCACAGAAAGTTTCCAAGACACAGCTGGGACTACTTTGAGAAGGGAGGGGAGAATAATGGGCTGGTTGGTCAGGTGAACAATTAGGCCTGAAGCTAAGAGGAGGAGGCAAGTGTGGGCTGGAAACCCAAAAAGAGTAATCTTAAATGTTGTCTTTTGGAGAAGTAAGTAGCTAACGGAATGGAGAATTGAGAAGAGTCAAAGCAAATGGTTCTATCTAAATCATCTGCCCAGAAGGAAAATAAGATATTTTCTTTCTTCTTTTTTTATTGTTTAGTCTTTTTTTTTTCAGTTGTGATCCCTGTTGGGGTTTTCTTGGCAGAGATATTGGAGTTTGCCATTTTCTTCTCCAGCTCATTTTACAGATGAGGAAAGTGAGGCAAACAGAGTTAAGTGACTTACCCAGAGTCACATAGCTAGTAAGTACCTAGGGCCAGATCTGAACTCAGGAAGAGGAGTATTCTTGACCACAGGCCTGGTACTCCATCCACTGCACCACCTACTTGCCATCTCTCTCTCTTTATTTAATCTTTAGGGATCTTTGGTGTCTTTATCTTGTTTCTGCTTTAACTTTAAAATTAGCTAAGATTCTTTTGGCCTAATAATGGTTGAGAGAGCCTTGGTCTGAGGATGAGAGGGTTGATTCTCAGTAGCTGTTATACAATGGAACAAAGCTGGGGGTGGGGTGGGAATATAAAAGGAATATATTTGATTTGTGGGGCTCTTTTTACCCTAGAGCAGGTGTTCTTAACCTTTTTTCTGCCATGAGCCCCTTGAGGCCTGCTTCTTAGAATCCTGTTCTTAAACATATAAAATAAAATCCAGAGGATTACAAAGTAAATTGATTAAATTGGAAATGCAATACTTAGAATAAGTTCAAGGACTCTCAGTTAAGAATTTATATCCTATGCCCTTTGATTGGGGAATGGCTAAACAAATTGTGGTATCTGTTGGTGATGAAATACTATTGTACTAAAAGGAATAATGAACTGGAGGAATTCCATGTGAACTGGAAAGACCTCCAGGAATTGTTGCAGAGTGAAAGGAACACCAGGAGAACCTTATACACAGAGATGGATACACTGTGGCACAATCAAACATAATGGACTTCTCTACTAGCAGCAATGCAGTGATCCAGGACAATTCTGAGGGACTTATGAGAAAGATGCTATCCACATCCAGAGAAAGAACTATGGGAGGAGAAACACTGAAGAAAAACAATTGCTTGGTCACATGGGTTGATGGGGACATGATTGGGGATGTAGACTCTAGGCGATCACCTTACCACAAATATTAATAATGTGGAAATAGGTCTTGATCTATGATACATGTAAAACCCAGTGGAATTGCTCATTGGCTACAGAAGGGGGTGGGAAGAAAAGAACATGAATCATGTAACCATGGAAAAATATTCTAAATTAATTAAATTATTTTTTTGGGGGGGAGAAGAATTTATGCCCTAGAACCTGTGGGGACCAGTGCTTTGCACAGTGCCTGGCACACACAAGGAGTATAACAAATACTTATTGACTGACTGATTGATATCCACAGCCCACTGATTGCCCCAGTGTCATGATGGAGAGTTTGAATCCCATCTTTGCCATTAACTGCTTACAATCTCCTTGAGTAAGTCTATCTATCTATCTAGGCCTTAATTTACTGTACTGTAAAATTAGAGGTGATATAATAGATAGAGCTCTTGGCTTGGAATAAGGAAGATTCCTCTTCCTGAGTTCAAATCTGTTCTCAGACACTAAGAAGTCACTTAACTCCATTTGCCTCGGTTTCCTCATCTGTAAAAAAATGAGCTGGAAAGGAAATGACCAACCACCCCTGGATCTCTTGCCAATAAAACCCCAAATAGGGTCATGAAGAGACTTAACAACAACAACAAAATGTTCATAGATTCATAGATTTAAAGCTAAAAAGAAACTCTTAAATCTTGATTTAATTTAAACATGACCTTTGCTTACCTCATTCCTTTAGCAAATCCTTTTTCCTCAAATATTTTAAAAGTAAAATTATCCCAGCCCATATTCAAATCACATTCTGTGAGATCCAAAGTAACGAGGACCTACTATGTAATTTACTTAGGTTTAAAATTAAACAATTACATAATCATCCTATTGAATTATCTAAAAAGAGTTAATATTTGTTAAGGTCAGAAAACCTTAAGTTTAGCTAAAGGGGTAATAATGTAGGTTCAAATCTCTCTTAGGATGACTTCATTCTTTTCCCCAAGAAGAAAAACATTCTTCAGAATTTTTACTCACAAATCTGATATATCCAGGGAAGCTTGTGTTTAATGACAGAGATCCTGACAGTTTATATTTTGGGAGATTAACCTTCAGAAAATGAAATAAGAAATCAAACATATACATCAAAAGAAACAGTTGGAAAAAATCTGAGTAGAGGCCTAAGGTTATATAGCAATCCAGGAAGAAAGGAGAGTGAGGACAGTTATCACATCAAATCTCATTCTCTTAAATGAGATTTTTTTTAAAATTTGGAAAAAGAAGTTTTGTCCATTGCCCAAGACTGTTGCATGAGAGAGTTATTTCCAATATCACATTGATGTCTAAAGAAGCTTGGAAGGAAATTGCAAAACAAGACTTGATCTAGGAAAGGTACATTTGTACATCTATGAGGAAAATTACCCAGAAGCCAAGATTGTACATTCTTCTAATAACCTCTGCCCATAGATTGATTTGGCTCTCCTGTTATTTGTATGGGTTTGGACTTGTGAGGTTCATGTAAAAGTGATATCCCTGAGGAAGCAGCTAGGTGGCTCAAAGGACAGAGGGCCAGGCTTAGAGATAGGAGGTCCTGGGTTTAAATCTGATCTCAAACACTTCCTAGCTGTGTGGTCCTGGGTAAATAACTTAACCCCCATTGCCTAGCCCCTATTGCTCTTCTGCCTTGGAACCAATACACAGTATTGATTCTATGATGGAAGGTTTAAAAAATTACATCTCTGAAGCATACCTTGATTGTGCCATTCCTCTATTCAAATTCCACTGGCTCCTCACTACCTCTAAGATTAACTACAACCTCCTTTGTTTTGCATTTAAAGCTTTTCAGAACCTACTTTGAAAAACTTTATTTTTTGTTGGTCCCCTTCATGTAATTCTTCTGTCAGATCAAACTGGTTGCCTCGGTGTTACTCAAACAGTACATTTCATCTTGCATCTCTTTGCTTTTGCCCAAGTAAAAGGGGAACGAGTGTCCACAACAGGAGTTCCCTAAACTGATACAACCACAGTTCTTCACCTTCACCACTCAAAAACGCACCCGCTCATATTTGTTAGAAGGAAAGCAGACTCTACTCAACTTCATTAAAATTCTGTACAAACCAGACTTGGGAGCTTGTGTTCTTTCTAAAGCTTATGATCCATGCCTATGGATGGGAGTGGGATATGGCGGGGGAGTTAACCACGATGAGTAAAAAATGAACATGATCTTAATTTCTAAAGGAATTTTTTCTAATCCTTATCTTCTGTCTCAGTATAATTTCTAAGCTAGACAAGAGGTAAGGGATAGGTAATTGGGGTTAAGTGACTTGCCCAAGGTCACATAGCTTTGGCCAGATTTGAGCCCAGGTCCTCTTAACTAGAGCTCTATCCACTCTGCTATGTAGCTGTCCCTTTAAAAGGTGATAGGGACAACTAGATGGTTCAGTGGACAGAGAGGTAAGCCTAGAGACAGGACATCCTGAGTTCAAAATGAGCCTCTCTTCTGCCTTGGAACTAATACTTGGTATTATAAATCAGCTGGTAAAGGTTTAAGGAAAAAGTGACTGATCATTTTTCTATCTTCCTCTCTCCCAACTTCCATTCATTTCTTCCTCCTTTCTCTTTTTTCTTTCTCCCTCATTCTTTCTTTTCCTTCCTTCTTCCTTCATTTCTCTTTCTTACCAAAAAATATTTTAGAAAGAAAATGCCAGCCACAAGAGTGAGGGAGTTTTCAAAATATCAAAAATGCAAACTAGCATAGAAAATTTCTTCAGTTGGAGAGCTCAGAGGAGGCAGCATCCAACAATAGAAAGTGGCCCAACTCTAATTGCAGGATCCAATTCAAATCCTATCTCTGATGTTTACTGAGTGGTTTTGGACAGGCCTTTTTAGCTTCTTTGGGCCTCAGTTTCTTTAACTATAAATAGGGGGAAAGATATCTGGCCTCTGAGGTCTCTTGTAGTCATAAATCTATAATGTTCAGCCCCCAAAAGCTTTTGGGGTCTATTTCAGATAAGAGGGTCATGACATCTTCTCACTTGATTTAGGCAACAGTGTGCATAGTTTCAGGACTCCAATCTAGCCAGGTAGAAAAGTAGGATGGGAATGACGCTTTAAATGTTAGGAACCTAGCTGGTGATCCAGACTGCTGAACTGGGGACACAACCCAGACCTATGGAGGGAAGACGGAATAGTCAAATTCTAGTTGGGCATGAATCAGGCCATGCATAGGACAAGGGAAGATGGCTTCCAGGAGAGGTCAGGCAGAGTCAAGTTGGAAACAGATTGGGACAGATAGCGAGGATAAGGGAATTCTGAAGTTGGAGCAAGATTTAAGACAGGCAATAACACGTCATCCACAGACCTACCATGAATCAGAGAGTTCCAGGTAGATGCAGACCAGGACCCTGGATAGCTCCCCAAGAGAAAAATGGTTGTTCTAGTCTAGTTAACTATAAATTCCTTTATCCTCAGAACCCAAACCTAACTAGTTTCCCTTTGAAAATGAAAAAGCTTTCACTTCAGTTTGCTAAATAGTTCCTAGGGATGCAGGGATTAGCCTTATGCACCTAAGATCTTTCTGCTTCCATTAAAATAGGTGAGACACATTTTCTGCCTCAAGATGGGACTTTTCACACTATACTTATCTCTAGACTTCTAAAAAACTGACCATAGGGATGCTTAAAGAACCACAAAATTATATTTAGAACTGGGAAAAAACTCAGCATGTCATCTTATCCAGACTCCTCATTTTAAAGAAAATTAACTGAGGTCTAGGAAGGTCATGTGAGTTGCACAAGTTACTACAGTAAGAGAGAGGGGGGATTTGAACTCAAGTCCTTTATCTCCAGATCCAGAGCCTTTTCTAACCATACCACACTCTCTTGCATAACAAGTACATGTAGGAGGGCATCTAGGTAGCCCAGTGGATAGAGCATCAAGCCAGAATTGGGAGGGCCTAAGTTCAAATCTGGCCTCAGACATTTTCTAACTATGTGATCCTGACCCAAGTCACTTAACCCCAATTTTCTAAAAATAAAAGTATTTGTAGGTAAATAGAAATTCTATATGTCCTCAGCCAGCAATAGTCCACTCAGTCCAGTTTTATACTTCATTTTGATTTTCTCTTCCTGTTTGTGCTATGTGGAAGGGAGGAAAAAGGAACTCTATGAAAAAGTATTTGAAATCTATGGGGATAGTTAACAGAAATTATTCTTAACCCCAAACTCCCAAACAGGCTAGTGAGAGGTAAATAATCAACAGTGATTTGATTCCATGTTATCTGAAGGTGGAGAACAAACTCTGGGATGTTACTTTGTCTATAACCAGATAGTAAAGTGGAATTGGTAAAGAAAATATTAAAGATTAGTGAAAAAGGCCACCAAAATGAAAGGAATTTGTCATTTTTTCTGTTCTCTAATGTTTATTTTTATTTTTTCAACTTCTTGTAAACAAGTTTTTTAACATTTTTTAAAATTTTGAGCTCCAAATTCTCTTCCTCCATCCCTTCCCCCCTACCTTGAGAAGGCAAGCAATTTGATACAGATTATATACGTGCAGTCAAAAGAAAATGCAGACCAAGGAAAAAAAACAAGAACAAGAAGTAAAAAGGGTTTGCTTAAATCTGCATTCAGATTCTATCAATCTTTCTCTGAAGGTAATAACATTTTTTCATCATAAGTTCTTCAGAACTATCTTGAATCAATCATTTATTTTTTAAATGTTTCTACTGAATGAATCACTGAATTCTTGTAAACAGTGGTGGATAATTTTAAGCTTCCTCTTTAAAGTGATGGTGTTTGTTTAAATAAATAAGGTAAAAATTACAAATATGAATTAATCGATCTAATGGCCAACCAAGATTGCAAATCTTTCTGGCAAGAAAGGCAATGGACTCAGAAGTTGTAGAATAAGAATACGTGCATTTAAAGATATCTGATATGGTCATTTGTTTTGCTCAATTATGTATATTTATTCCAAGAATTTTTTCCCACTGGAGTGGGGAGGTAGGAAGGAAAGAAAATAAATGCTTATTAATTTAAAAGAGAGACAAATATAGGAAAAGATAGATGGATAGATAGAAAGATAAATGATTCAGACAGATAAAATGGAAAATAGATGAGTCAGAAAGATTGAGAGATGATATAGATAGTTATGGAAAAGAGAGACTGATAGATAGACAGGTAGATAGATAGATAGATAGATAGATAGATAGATAGATAGATAGATAGATAGATGGATGGATGGATGGATGGAAAGATAAAGTGTTTATTAAATGTTTCCCATGTGCCAGATACTGCTATATAATATAAATATAAAGAAATTAGATACTTCTTATTTTCAAGAATTCTACTGGAATACATAAAAAAAAAGAATTTGTCTCTCCATCTCAGCCAAGCTAGAAGTGCAGAGGCTACTCTGCATATGTATAGGTGTCATTCTGATAGGCATGAAAACTTGGACTTGCTCCATTTTCTACCCCTGGCTGGTTTGCCTCTTCTTAAGCAACCCGGGGTCTCCCTGTTCTTTAATTTCAAGTGAACACAATCAGTTTATCTCACTACAGCTCAGAATCCCAAACTCAGGAGATTGGCCAGCCTCAATGTTCCTGGTAGCAGGAATGATAGCAAGTGACACCAAAGTTGTTCCACTATAGAATTTCCAACTGTTAATGATCATACTTTGGTCCAGCCCAACCGACCTTCTTGCTGCTATAACCACAATATTCCAGTTGCCATGAAGGCAAAATGGAATAGTGGATTTGGACTCAGAAAGACCCAAGTTTAAATCTTGTCTTGGATACATTAGTTAGGTGAATTTGGACAATTAATGACCTTTCTCTAAGATCTCATTTGAGCTGTAGAGCAGGCCTGGAGAGGGTCATGGAAAGACTGCTGGACTTGGAGTCAGGAAGACCTGGGTTCAAATTCTACTTTGGATACCTACTAGTTATATGACCTTAGGCCAACCACTTAAACTCTTTGTGCCTTAGTTTCCAATAAAAAGAGAATGAGGGTGGACTTGCTGTTTTTTAAGGTCCCTTCTAGCTCTATGATTCTATGGCCTCTGTCTTTTCATCCCCCATGCCTAGAATGCATTGACTCCTCATCTCCGCATCTTAGAATCCCTGGTTTCCATTAAAACTCAGCTAATTTCCATTATGAGGCTCTTCCTCACACTTTCTAGCTGTTAGTATCATCTTGTATTTATTGTCTTAATGTCAACTGTGGTCAAGGGGGCTCTTTTGCATAAAAAGCCTCCAGGTCTAGACTCAAGCTAATTGGGTTTGTTCCTGGGAGAGCCCAACTCCAAAGAGAGGAGGTCAGGTCTTCTCTTCTGCTCTCTGGCTCATTATGCCTTCAATCCAAAGTCTCCAGGGAATTCTTAGGTCTGGATCATGTATAGGTTTTTTCATAAGGAGAATTAACAGGATCTCTTCTAGAAAGATACTCACTACACAAAGCAATAACTATTGAATAGAAGACAGCAATGTATTTTCTCTTCTTCATCATCTCTCTCGCTACTCTGAGATCTAAGGCCCCTCTCTTCTAACTAGTGACTGTATCTCAATACCATTGTTTCAGGAGCCCAAGCCATGCTTAACTCATGAGTGAATCCCCCAGTATAGTGCAAGTTCCTTGAGGCCAGAGACTCCCTTGCTCACAAATTTGTATCTTTAGCATTTAGCATAGCTGGACATAATGAAGCATTTAATACATGCTTTATTCATCTCTATCACCAAACAAATGCTTAAAATACATCAGACTCGTAAACATACATTATCTAGTAATTGGTGAATGGTGAATTAGGATCCCAAAAGGTATTGACAGGTTAGAACTTGATCTCAAGGATGAATGGTTGGGAGGCCAGTCACAAAGGCAGACCACTGGGGTAGCAGATGAGCTAGAGGGACAAATGCTACAAGATGGCCCTCACATCATACACAGAGAGCTTTTTCTTCTGCTTCAGGTAAAGGATTAGCTCTGAAGGACCGTAAGAAAGATGGGGAGAAGACAAAGATCAGGGAGAGGAGAAGTAGCAGGAAAGGAAGAAAGAGGGAAGTAAAGAGATGGGTGCAAAAATGATGGCAGATGAAGAAACCTAAATGAGGAGGCACCTAGGTGGTTCCGTGGATTGAGAGTCAGCCTAGAGATGGAAGGTCCTAGGTTCAAATGTGGCTTCAGACATTTCCTAGCTAGGTGACCCTGGGCAAGTCACTTAACCCCCATTGCCTAACTCTTACCACTCTTCTCCCTTGGAACCATGATTCTAAGACAGAAGGTAAGGGTTTAAAAAGAAGAAGCCTCAGTGAGCTATAAAAATGTTATTATTTGCAGTAAGCAATGAAGTTAGAGATTAGAAGTGATGTGGAGGGGGCAGCTGGGTAGCTGGGTAGCTCAGTGGATTGAGAGTCAGGCCTAGAGATGGGAGGTCCTAGGTTCAAATCTGGCCTCAGACACTTCCCAGCTGTGTGACTCTGGGCAAGTCACTTGAACCCCCACTGCCCACCCTTACCACTCTTCCACCTATGAGCCAATGCACAGAAGTTAAGGGTTTAAAAATAAATAAATGAATGAATGAAAAAAAAGAAGAAGTGATGTGGAAATGAATAGGTTGAATGCAGTGTGGGTTGGGAAGAGTATAACAGAGAGGAACTGGGAGGAAGAACAAACCTATAATTTTCTCTGATTTAAGGGTTTAAGTTCACCAGCCCTGTCATAGTTCTTCCTTCTTCCCTATGGGCTTTGTATTTCTGTAGTTTCAGTTCTGAGTTACCTAATAGGAACATTTTAAATGTCCAAAGTGGCCCCAAAATGCTGCCTCATTTGGTTTTGAGAACTGGTTGCCCCCTTCCATGGGAGGGGAAAATCTGGAGGGAGTCAGCCATTTGACAGGAGCTATTATCTGGGTGGGAATTAAAGAGAAATGAATCTTTGGATTGAGAGAGAAAGGGCAAAGGGGAAGAAGAGAGACAGGGAGATGGGAAAGGGAGAGGAGGAAGGTACTGGATTTGGGGGAGAGAGAGGTAAGGAGAGAACAGATGGGGAAATGAAAGAGGAAAGAGAAGAAAGACTAGGAAGTGAGGAGAGAAGGGAGTAGAAGAGAGAGAAATGAGAGAGGGAAACTTTTTGGGTTTTCGTACTACTGCTCTGTAGTGGTTTGCTCTTTCTCTATCTGAGTAGTCCTTCTCAGTCGGGATCTTCATCAATGTCTTATTATCTCTTCTCTTCACGACTGTCCCACCAGGACTCCCTTCTTTCCTTTTACAATCTCTCTTGATCACCTTCTCTATTCTCAGAAGCTCAAGCAGCATCTCTATGCAGATCACTCCCAACTCTACATATCCAACCCTAAATTCTCTCTCCTATTCCAGTCCTGTATCTTCATCTGCCTGTTGGACATCTCCATCTGGATATCCCAATGCCACCTCAAATTGACATGTCCAAAATATAACTGAAAATGATCACCTTTTCACCTAACCTAACCTCTTCTTCTAATTAGTGTTCCTATTTCTGCCTAGGAAACCACCATTTTTCTAATTACTCAGCTCCACAACCTATGAGTCATTCTCAACTCTTCACACTCATTCACTCATCCCTATGTCCAATCAAATTGTCCAGCCTTATGGATTCTGCCACCACAATAATCTCTTGAATGCTGATATCTCCTTCCTACAGCTACCACCATCCTACTTCAGGTCCTTATCACCTCCGGCCTTACCTATTGTGACCCCTTCCTAATTGGTCTCTGTGCCCCTAACCTGAAGTCATATTCCCCCATCATAGATCTGATCTTGTCATCCCTTACTCAGTAAACTCCAGAGGCCCCCTATTACCTTTCAGATCAAATACAAACTTCTCTTTTTAGCATTTAAAGCCCTTCACATCTTGACCTTGGTCTATGTTGCTGGTTGATCACACATTACTTCCCCCTCATAAACTCCTTTAAAAAATTTTAACATTATATTTTAAAAACTATTTATCTATTATAGTTACATGTATAAACAATTTTTGACAATTGTTTTCTGACATCTTAAGATTTAGATTTTCTCCTTCCTTCCTTCCTTCCTTCCTTCCTTCCTTCCTTCCTTCCTTCCTTTCTTCTTTACTTCCTCTCTCCCCCCAAGGCAGTGCTTTCAGGCAATATATATTTTCATTCTGCTCATGTTGTGATAGAAGATACATAGCACACCTACAATAAAAAACGCCTGAAGGAAATAAAGTGGAAGATGGCATACTTTAATCTTCAATCATACACCAATGGTTCCTTTTTTGGCTGTGGATAACATTTTTTTCATCAAGAATCTCTTGTGGTTATCTTGGAAAATTGCTTTGCTGATAATGGTTTAGACCTTCACAGCTGACTATTGTACAATATTTCTGTTACTATAAACAGGTTTTTGGTTCTGTTCACTTCATTTTGCAAATAGTTCCTATAAGTCTCTTTCTGAAGCCACCCTGTCCATTATTTGTTATAGCACAATAGTATTCCATTACCAACATGTACCACAATTTGTTCAGTCATTCTCCAACAGATGGGCATCCCCTCAGTCTTCAATCCTTTGCCACCACAAAAAGAGCTGCTATAAATACTTCTGTTAATAAAGGTCCTTTTCCCTTTTCTTCGATCTCTTTGGGGTAGACTGAGAGATAGAGATTTTGAAGTCACCTATGTGGAAATAGAGAGTCAAAGCCATACGAATGAATGAGAGAAATACTCATTTGAGGAGCATGCACATAAAGGGGCAAGACAAAAACAGTTTGAAAGTGAAGTTGAAGGACTGGGAAGAGAACCAAGAGAATGTAGTGCTAGAGAGGGAAGACATTTATGTCTCTGTCTGGACACTAAGCTTCCCCCATATACCTGATGAAGTTTCACATTTAAATGTTGCTTTTGGTTTCAATAGGCTTTTGTTTTATTTTGCTTGGTTTTACAAGGAAAGAGAAAGTTTTATATTATTTTTTCAATTAATAAACATTTTATTTTCTCTCCCTCCCAGCCCCCTACCTTATTAAAAAACAAAGAAAGAAAGAAAAGAAAAGGAATCTTAAAAAGAAGGAGGCAGTCAAGAGTTTCGGCTGCTTGAGAGAAGCCTAGAAGGATGAGGATGGAAAGCAGGTCAATGGGTGATTGGTATTGATTAAGGTCTCCAAGCAAAGCAGTGGTAGTAGACCAGAAAGGCAAAAGCCATACTTCCTGGGGCTCCTGACTGTTAGTCAGCCAATAAACACATATCAATCACTACTAGAGATTAAGACCTATTTGCTCCACAAATGCCCAGCCAAGGAGCCCTACTATTCCCACTCACAAATCTCTACTGCTCATTTTCTAGTAGAATGTACACTTGAGGTCTTGATTTGAACCTTCCCCTCCCTTCTCACATCTTACTCCACAAAAAGAACCATCCATCACCACCCACTATCCCTACTCTACAGCCAGAGACCTGGGATGTTCCTGAGAGTCCCCTGCCTAGCCAGAGGAGCCATCCTTCCCATCTCCCCCTCGAAGCTGTTCTCCTGGCCTCGGGGAATCGCAGCCCTAACATCTAGGATCTGTCATGAGACTAAGAACTGAAAGGGACTTCAGAGATCCATCTAGCCCAACCCCTTCATTTTAGAGATGAGAAAGCTGAGGCCCAGGGAGATTACGTGAGTTGTTCAAGGTTAGGCGGCTGGGAAGTAAAGGGTTGGGTTTTGAACCCAGGCTGTGGGAACATTTATCTAGAGCTGGAAGGGACCCCGTACATATGAAGAAACTGAGGCCCAAGGGGTTCAATGATTTACCCAAGCTTACACGATAAATCACAATGTCAGAGGTAGAATCTGAACCCAGGTCCTTTCACTCTAAATCCACTGCTCTTTCCACTATACTATATTGCCTGAGGGACAAAATGGAGGTAGGAAGTGGGGAAAGAAAATAAGTCATAGATCACTGGCTTGAGAAGTCATGTAAATTCAGGCCCTTAGTTTCTTCCTCTGTAAAATGGGTCCATCATCCCTGCTGTCCCAGCTTCCCAGTAAGGTTGTGAGGATTATTTTGGTTATCGGTATTCTACAACTAAGGCAACTGGGTGGTGCAGTAGAGTGCCGGGCCTGGAGTCAGGAAGATTCATCTTTGTGAGTTCAAATCTGGCCCCAGATACCCACTAGCTATGACCCTGGGCAAGTCACTTAACCCTGTTTGCCTTAGTTCTCCCACCTGGAGAAAGAAATGGCAAAATTTCTAGTATCTTTTCCAGAAAACCCCAACTGGGGTCATGAAGAGTCAGATACAAAACAACTCTACAAATGCAAAGGATTTCCTGGGCACACGGTGATTCAACTGCCCTAGTTTTTCCTGAAGTCCTGGCTTTTGTCTCCTTTTATCCTTTTTTAATATATTTTATTAGGAATTTGACAAACATAAATAAACATGAATATTTCCATATCCAAAGAAAATTTAAAAATATGAAACTGGGGATCTCTAATACATATGAGTTATCTCTCTCTTTTTTTTTTAAGTATATGTTGGGAGCAGGTAGGTGGCTTAGTGGACTGAGAGCCAGACCTACAGATAGGAGGCCCTGGGTTCAAATCTAGCCTCAGACACTTCCTAGCTGTGTGACCCTGGGCAAGTCACGTAACACTCATCACCTAGCCCTTCCTGCTCTTCTGCGTTGGAACCAATACACAGTATTGATTCTAAGACAGAAGGGAAGGGCTTAAAAAAAAGATACGTTAAATATCTGAGTTTGTCATACATTAAATATATAAATACATTAAAGATCTGAGTTCAAGACTTGCTTCTGATACCTACTGTCTGTGTGACTAAACAAATCATTTAACTTTTCCCTGCTCTAAGTAACTTCTTAAAATACTCTTAAAGCCAGAGACAAGGAACCAACCTGCATCAGCAAAGGGACTTTCCTCACCTGAGAATACTCTACACTAATGAAATCACAGGTGCTTTCCCAGTCCCTATCATTGGTCCCTCTACTTGCTCTTTCTCCGTTCCCAGTTTATATTTCCTTCTCTCTCTTTCTTCCCCCTTTTGTATTTTGTGTGCCTTCGCCTTCCTTTTTTTTTTTTTTTCTATCTCCTTCCCCTCTTCCTCCCTCTCTGCTGTCCAGGCCAACTAGAAATCTTATTTCTTTCCCCCTAGAAAGATAGGAAAAGGTTCCCACAATAGTCATTTGTTTCGCATGTCCCCTTGCATGCAAACAGACCTGGCCCTTAGAACTCCACCCATTTTGGAGCTGAGCTTGCCAAGAAACACACCAGGGCCAGGGACTGTTTTCCAAGGCCTTGTCTCACCCCGCAGTCCCAAGTGAACTGAGCCCAAGCCCAGGGGGCTTCATGAAGCAATGGGGCTGTGGGCACACCAATATCCACTTCTTGTCTGAACTCCCTCCTCTCCTGGGCACCTGGACTCTTGAGTTATTCAAAATGGCCAAGAAATGAATGAATTTTATCTTTTTTCCTTTTTTTATCCATGAAGTGTATCTTGAAGGATGAGAACATGGGCATACTTGGTCTGTCATTATTCATAGCTAATAAAGTTTTTATATCACACTGTTATTCAAGATGAGCAAAATTCTTGCCCACACATAATACACTAGTTCCGTGACATAGATTTTTCCACTCATAAGGACTTGGCAAAATCCTGGCAATTCCCACAGCAAAAATAGGCGTCAAGTAAAATGCATTTTTAACTTGAACTGGCTGTTACATATGGTGGTTTAAGAAAAAAAACAACAAATGGGTCAACTGGAAATATCGTCTACCCTGTGTTAGGACTGTCATATTTAGAGAGAGGAGAGACAGACAGAAAGACAGAGAGACAGAGACAGAGTGAGAGAGAGATATGATGGGGAAAAAAGATGATAAATAGATAGCTAGAAGGGTAGACATAGATATAGATGATACAGAGATAGATCAGATAGACAGACATATAGATGATAGAAAGGAAAGAGATGGCTTGATAACTAGATGGGTGGACAGACAGATACAGATGATACAGAGATAAATCAGAGAGAGAGCTAATTTCTGAAGAGCCAGGCATTGGGCTAAGTGCTGGGAATAGAAAGAAAGGCACAAAAGAACAGCAGTCCCTACCCTCAGGGATCTCCCAGGCTACTGGAAAGGTATTAGAAATTAGCCCTCTGAAAAAAGTGGATTAGGCTGCTGTAGTGGAAAGAAGAGTGGCCTGGGAGTCCTGGGTTCAAATCTCACTTCTGACCCTTAACTACATTAACATGGTCACGTTCTTTGGCTCCATTTTGCTTCTCTGTAAAATGGGGAGAGCACCTCCTTTATAAGGCTGTTGAGAAAACCAAACAAGAGTGGCCGTCTAGCTGTACTCACCAAGGACAGCATCAGGAGCTCTTTTTCCCACTCCCTTAATCTTCATAGTCAGGGGCTGCTGAACTCCCACCCCACAAAAATGTTTAATGCCATCCAGATCTTGAGATGAATTTTGTCCTCAGGAAGGGCATCTTTGATCAGTCATTTGAGAGCTCAGCACTGGGTTCATGATGTTGCTGGTTCTTTGATGATCTTAATCCTCCCTTTTTCTAGTACTTGGGCCCCTGGTTCTGTGATTATCATGCTCCCTCAATGACTGCTGACTGACTGACCCAGCAACTAGGAGGCACAGTGGCTAGAGCCCTGGGCCTGGAATCAAGAAGATTCAACTTTGTAAGTTTGAATATGGACTCAGACACTTACTAGCTGTGTGACCCTGGGCAAGTTGCTGCACTCTGTTTGCCTCAGTTTCCTCATCTGTCAAATGATCCAGAGAAGGAAATGGAAAACCACTCAAGTATCTCTGCCAAGAAAACCCCAAGTGGGGTCACCAAGGGCTGGATATGACTGAAAAGGATCCAACAAAGACAACAAACAGTTCCTGGAGAAGAGAGACCATTCTTTTTTGACTTTAGAATCAACACTAAGTATCACTTCTAAAGCAGAAGGGCAGTAAGGGCTAGGCAACTGGGATTAAGTGACTTGCCCAGGGTCACACAGCTAGTAAGTATCTGAGGCCACATTTGAACCCTGGACCTCCCATCTCCAGGTCTTGCTCTCAATCCACCGAGCCACCCAACTGTCTGAAGAACAGAGACTGTTCATTTTTGACATCTATTTCTTATAGAGCCTGGCACATAGAATTGCATTGAATCGAATGCTGGGGTAGGAGATTATGCCAAACTCCTAGTCCCATCTTTTCTGAGTCATCACTTCTATTTCCTTTAATCACTTGTTTTGTTAAACCACAATTTTATTTACAAGCAATAAATGTAAACTGCCACATTTGTACCAGGGCTAGGCCTTATACACCTGTGCCATTTATTATTATTATTATTATTGTTATTGTTATTGATATTATTGTTATTGTTATTATTATTATTATTATACATGGCTCCTGGCTGAAGAACACAGTCTTATATTTACTCAAGTTTACAGGTCAATGTTCATTTGGAAGAAAGTGGATTCTGTTCCGGATAGATTCTGTTTGAAACCAAAAATAGCCCTAAAAGGAAGTTCCTGGATCCTCCTCAAGATGATGTTCATATCGCACTTGCAATTTCTTATGTTTCTACACCCCAAAGCCATTTCCTAACAGATGGCTGTTGCTTCATGCTTAGGGGTCAGTGTTATCCTGGGCTCTTTCCTGAGCTGCAGGATCCAGAGCTAGAAGCAACCTAGAAAGCTATCTAATCCAAGTCCCTCGTTTTAGCTGCGGAGGAGGACAGCAGCCCAGGGAGGCTGTGACTCAGCCCAGCTCGCCCAGGTAGACTGTGACTCAGACTCCAGCTCAGCTCTTCCCTCCGACACCTTTCATCAGATCACGTTGTCCTCGACCACGTTTCCTCTACAAACCAGCCAGAAGAGCATGAAATGACTGGCCTCCTGGTCAGTTTGGATGCTTATCGCCCTTCGTCTACACTGTTATGTGGCCTCCTCACTGGCCTCCCTGCCTCCAGTCTTTTCCCTTTAGAACCTTGCTTGGCCCCATCTTTCCAACCTCAGACTCCATTGCTCTCTTTCCCCCTTCATTTTACAGTCAAACTGGCCTTCTCTCTCCTTCTCACACAGAAGAGTCATCTGCTGCGTCCACGGCGCCTGGCCGTGGGCCTCCCAGAAGCCCTCACTTGCTTCCAGCACGCTCTTCTGGGGAAGCCTTTCCCAAGTCCTCCTGTCCCGCCAGTAGCCTTCCTTCCACGCGAGCTCGTATTGACGGCCTCCTTCATTCTCTTTGTGTCACTGTGTGTTACATTTAATTGTATAAAGATGTACATTTTGTTGGTCAGTCATTCGTGGCATGTCCACGTCCACCCCTTTGTGCCCGGTTTGGGGTTTTCTTGGCCGTGGTACTGGAGGGGTTGGCCGTTTCCTTCTCCAGCTCCTTTTACAGATGAGGAAACTGAGGCCAATCTAGGTACTTGTATAGAGCGCCGCGCTGGAACACAGGAGGGGTTTAATGATGGAACGATGGAGAAGATAGACTTGGAGGACGTGTGGTTTTGCCAGGGCAGGCATTCCCGTGGCAGACACATGCCCGGGGTCATAGTGACAGGTGGGTTGCCTCTGATACTTTATAATAAGAGCCCACATTTACAGGCTGCTTCAGAGTTTACAAATAAAATCTCATTTATCTTCACAACAACTCTGGGAGATAGGAGTTACTATTTCCTTCATTTTACAGACAAGGAAACTGAGACAGACAGAGGCTGAGTGATTTGCTCAGACCACACAGAGAGTGTCTGAGGCTGGACAAATGACCGTAACCTAATGTCCTTCCTTGCTTAGGCTAATTGTTTAGTGGCTGACCATTCAAGGTAGCAGCACTGGCAGTGGCTCACGAGTTGTGTTTTAGGAGTTCAGCTGTTCAGATGAACCTGACCCTGGGGTAGCCACCCAAGTGTGTGTCATCTGTGCAATCTGTGAGTGTAAATTGGCCGGAGGAAGCTAACCCAAAGGGGCTACTATGCTTGTTAAATGGAACCTCTTGGTTCCTGACTGTTTATTTGGACTGTCTGTATGGAGATCCAGTCTAGTAAGAAAAACACTGGAACTGAAGACTGGCTGTCATGCAAGGATGCTCCCCCATTGGGGGACACTTATGATAATCCCTCGTGACATCAGGAAAGGCGTGTGCAGGAGAAGGTCCTGGATGCTTGGGGGTCCGGGAGATGAAGATGAGGAGGGTGTAGGATAGTGAGAAGCCGCTCCTCCTCACTCACACTGGCTCAAGACCAGGAGGGGAGACCAATAAAATGCTATTTGTTGCCCCACTACTATTTCCTTGAATTCCATTGCTCAACAATGTCTTCCCTATTGATGCCATACATTCCTTCCACTCTGCTGGCAAACTGGTCTTCCTAAAGAGCAGATCTGACCGAGTCTCTCTATCCCTAGTCACAAACTTCCAATAGCTCCCTGTTACCTTCAAGATCAAAAATAAAATCCTCTCTTTGATATTTAAATCCTTTTATAACCTGCCCACTTCTTACCCTCTTACCCTTCCAGTCTTCTTACACTCAGCTCCCTTCCTTGTACTCTTCAGTCCTGGGACACTGGCCTCCTGGCTATTCTGCACACAACTCTGCCTTTTCATTGGCTGATTCTATTCCCCATTTCTCCATGCTTGGAATTCCTTCCTTTTTCACTTCCTCCTCTTCCTAGCTTCTCTGATTTCCTTCAAATTCCAGCCCAAAGCATTTTAATACTAGTGTCTTCCCTTTAATTATCTCTAGACTATCTTGTCTCTTTGTTCTTTGTACACAGTTGGGTTTTTTTTGTTTGTTTTTTGCATGTTGCCTCCATCATTAGCTGTAAGCTCCTTCAGAGTAGGGACTGTCTTTGCCTTTCCCTGTGTTTCCAAAGCTTAGCTCAGTGCCTGCAACATGGTAAGTACTTAATTAATATCTGCTCACTCGGCTTGCCACACAACATCTGCTCGGTTAACAGGCTCGATTTTTTTTTTTTTTTAATGTGTGCAAGAGAAGAAGAGAATCCGATTTCAAGTAGAATGCTCACAGCTTAAAGTCAAGCTCCAATTGGAAAAGTTCTTTACTGGTAATTCTGAAGGACTTGAGTTGAATTCCATCTGGCCTTCGGTATGCCAGAGAGCTCAATTCCTGAAAACAGCAGCAAACAAGAAGCAGCCCTGGAGGATGCAGGGTCCATCTGAAACATGCGAGGGAACCCTTGGTTGAGAATCTTCTCCTACCCCAGAGATCCCCTCCACCAGATCTTTCCCAGATGTCTCAGATCTACCTGGTTGGAGAGGGTAGCCTTAAGTCTGTCCAAGGGAGAAGTTGCCTATTAAACTGGACATGGCTGAAAGCTTGTTTCTAGTCTGTAGAATGACATGGGAGAGAAAGTATAGGGGTTGGAGAGAGATGCCAAATTGGATGTGACCCAAGGCTTTCTCCTTGGCCCTCTTCTCTCTCTTGGCAGCCTCATTCATTCCCACAGCTTCAAGTAGCATCTCTAAGAAATAATTCCTAAATAAGTTTTTCTAGGCCTAATCTTTCTTCTGAACTTCAGATGGCATATCCCAATACCTGCATATCCCATGGATACTTCAAACTTAGCACTCATTTCCTTTCCCTCTAAATTTGTTCCTTATGACTTTTTTTTTAAACCCTCACCTTCCATCTTAGAATCAGTTAAACCCTCACCTTCCATCTTAGAATCAGTACTATGTATTGGTTCCAAGGCAGAAAAGTGCTAAGGGGGGAACAGCTGGAAAGTGTCTGAGGTCAGATTTGAACCTAGGACCTCCCATCTCTAGGCCTGGCTCTCAATCCACTGAGTTACCCAGCTGTCCCCCTTCTGGCTTTTTGACATTACCAGGTTTGAAAGCTGCGTGTTCCCACTTATTTAGCCAATTGGTTACCAAATTCTGTGGATTCCAACGTGGCAATATTTTTCTTTTAAGAAATATTTCTTTATTCTTATTATTCTTTAAAAGAAATTGCATTCTAAATTCTCTCCCTTTCTCGCCTCCTCCCCCATCCACTGAGATATGACGGTGTCAGCAATATTTTTTATATCAGGACTACCCTAAATAGAGGCCTAGAGCATTGATTTCCTAACACAGCTTTCTGCCTCCATTCTCTTGTCTTCCAATTCATCCTTCAGCCTAACCCACATAAATCTGGGCATGCCATTCTGTTAAAAAGCCATGAATGGGTCCTATTGCCTAATGGGTAAAGTTCAGACTCATTAAGGTGCCATCCAGTAGCTCCATCATTTGACTCCAGGCTGTCCTCCAGTGTTAGTTGCTATGATTTCCCTGGTGTACTCTGTGCCTTTCGCTTAACTGAATTACCCTCTGCCCGAGACATGGCTGGCCTCATTTCCAGCTTCCTTTACTTAGGATATTTCCTATACTTCCTCTTCTTCTTGGCCTACTGAATTCCTACCCATCCTATAAAACAAGGGATCCCTGTAGGGTTTTGGGGGCCCCCTCCCCCAGTTAAACCTCATTTAGCTCTCTGCACCTCCTTAATGCATCTAATTGGGTTTTATTTTGCAGTCTTTCTCCCTATTTGTGCAAAGGATTAGGGCAAGGATGATGCAGCATCTCCCCTGGCTCAGGTATATTTCTTTACATGCAGGAGGTAGTACTACATAGATTTTTATTAAAATGACTTTCTAAATAAATAAATTACTTAAAAAAATTTTTAAATAGAATTTTTTTAATCAACAGAAATTCTTTGAGTGCCTATTGTGTGCAATGCACTTAACTATACGTATACAGCATCTTTCTGCCTTTGGAGCCAACTTTAATTGCTTGATAAATGTCAGCTTCTCTAATTAACTTCTCTAACTAGTAGTGAGGTTAATTCCCTAATGATACCTATAACTCTTTGCTGTCTGGACAACCCAACAATGAAAAGGGTTTGGCTGGAGTTTTATTGCCTACTTTCAATTAGCTGGCTTTTAAATTCCTTGTTTTATTTACGTTCAATTAGCAATTAAATTAAAATTATTAGGTGGGAAAAGAAAAACTTGTCATGTCTCCCCGTCGGGGAATCGAACCCCGGTCTCCCGCGTGACAGGCGGGGATACTCACCACTATACTAACGAGGAGTACATTACAACAGGCCTCCATTTGACTCCATAATCTTGGCATTCTCGCCCCGCCTACGTCCACCAAAAGAGGCCAATGAGAATAAAGGTTCAGTTCCCAGCTACCTATTCGATTCGACAGAGGTGTGGTGTGACACGTGAGACTAATGGGCAGGGGGAGGCGGGCCACAATGAGGTTGGTCATACTACATTTTTCTACCACCTCCGTTCTGTGACTTCATGGCGAGGGTCGCCTACCTCCACCAGGCCTCCAGCTGCTGCCCCAAACGGACATCTACATCACGCCTCCTCCTCCCTAAAATAGTAAGGCCTCCTCTCATGGAGCCATCCGCACCGCAGGGCTCCATGGGACTTGTAGTCTGACTTCCGGCGGCCTAGCTCTGACGGCGGCCCCCATGGTCTTCCTTTCCCGGCATGCCCCGTTCTCCCCGCCCTCGTCCCTCCCCGCCCTCCCTCGGAGCTGAAAGGACGCTGGCCACCCGCCCTAGGTAGTGAAGCGCTTGGCATCTTCGAAGCGGTATCACCATGGCGGAGGTTCCAGACTGGTGTTCCTTGGCCTCCCCGGCTTCCGTCTGCCACATCACGCACCTGCACCTGCGCTGCGCCGTCGACTTCGCCCGGCGGGCACTGCGGGCCACCGCCCAGCTCACCGTGCGCTCCCAGGAGGACCATCTGCGCAGCCTGGTACGGTGGGGCCCCGGCCCCCGCGACCCGCGACCCCCCCCCCCACCCCCCC
>NC_058134.1:235296971-235320177 GCF_016433145.1 Gracilinanus agilis
GACTCAGCCTTCCAGCGCCGGGACTCCGTCCTGGGCCTCAGTTTCCCCATCTGTGAAATGGGAGGGGAGGACCAGATGGCCTCTGAGGGTCCTTCCAGACTGATAGCTAGGATCCTAGAACCTCCCCCCCCCTTTTTTTGTTATTTATGACTCATTTCTCTCTCCCCATTTATAAGTCATTTCCCTGCTTTGAGCCTCAGTTTCTCCATCTATTAAATGAGAGGGGAGATCTAGATGGGTATAAGGTCTCTTCCAGCTCTGCATCAATGATCCTATGACTCTCCTCCCCCTATTTTCCCCATTTATGCCATTTCTCCTTCCTGGACCTCAGTTTCACCATCTGTAAAACAAGAAAGGAGATCTAGATGGCCCCCGAGGTCCCTTGTAGCCCTAGAACTAGGATTCTATGACTACCTTTTTTTCATTTACAACTCATTTCCCCCTCCCTGGGCCTCAGTTTGCCCATATGTAAAAGAAAAAAACCTCTGAGGGCTGCCCCCTTCCAGCTTTAGCTCTTTGAACTCTCTTCCTGTACCCTCTGCTCATATATCCACCCTCTGGATAACTTACACTTACTTTCTTTACTTTTCAGTCCAGGTCAGCTCCCCACCTCCACTTGTCAGATATCTTCAGTATAGGCATTATATCCTCTACCATCCTCACCTTTCATTCCTCAGCTTCCTTAGATCCATTCTCCCCCTTTTCAAACTCAGCCCGCATACCCAGGCTTACATACCTCAGCTTTCTCGCTTTTGCCATTTCCCTCCCCTCCCAATCCCTGCACTTATCTCAAACTCAGCTTCCCACCTCTGCCCCCAAACAACCCATATGGTCCTCAATCCCATCCTTTCCTAAATTCCAATTCCCCTTCTTGCTCAGCCTCCCCAAATTATGACCACCCTCTCTTCACTTTCTCAGCTTTCATTTCAATTAAATGAATTTTAACACTACTCCCTTAACATTTAACATTTTGTTCCAGTCCTTTTCCTCCCCATCACCTTATTCCCACTTCATATCCCCTGAGATCCATGGGAGAGACCCAGAAGAAGAGCCAAACCCACAATTCTAATGGATCTCCAAGGTATTCTTCACTCCTGTTATCCACCATCAGCCCTTTCTTGCTCCCTGCTCTCAGCATCATTCCTCCCTCCAGTTCCAAGCCCTACTCTTTTTTTCTGGTTGTCTCCAGCATTCTTTGGTTACCCCAGCTCTCCTTCACCCTTCCTTTTCTTAGTCTTTCTTGACTCTTGGTGTTGTCTGACTGTTGTCTGCCACAGCTAACTTTGCCTTTGTAACTTAAATCACCAGTTCCTAACAGATCCCTTTGTTCTCTCCACATCCTCCTGACACAATTTGTGGGCTCTAAGTGAGTGTAGGGGGCCTTCTGGACATACTAGGATTAGACTGTGTTTGCTTAATCTGGTTACACCTACCACGGCTTTTATACTTGTAATAAAAAGCCACTTTCTGGTTAAGGCTAGCAAGAATGAATCAGACACTTGCCAGAAAATTTTGTATAGAATGATGTAGCATTATTTATTTTTTATTAAAATTTTTTTTCTTTTTTTAAATTTTTAAACCCTTAACTTCTGTGTATTGACTTATAGGTGGAAGAGTGGTAAGGGTAGGCAATGGGGGTCAAGTGACTTGCCCAGGGTCACACAGCTGGGAAGTGTCTGAGGCCGGATTTGAACCTAGGACCTCCTGTCTCTAGGCCTGGCTCTCAATCCACTGAGCTACTCAGCTGCCCCCTATTAACTTATTTTTTAAAAAACTCTTGCCTTCCATCTTTGAATCAATATAGTATATTGGTTCCAAGGCAGAAGTACAGTAAGGACTAGGCAAAATGGGGTTTAAGTGACTTGACTAGGGTCACACAGCTAAGGAAGTGGCTGAAGTCAGATGTGAATCTAGGACCGATCTCTGGGCCTGACTGTTCCTAGGGTTTCAGCACATTTCTTAATTAGAATTTTCCTTTTCTCTGACAATCTAAAAGGAGAATTTTAGAAATTACAGAGGTAGATGAAAGGACCTGTCACACAACTGGCCAGGATAGGGTTCTTTTTTGGCACATTGTAACATGAGCCCCCTAAATCATAGTAATAAACAGATTAGGGCAAGATAATTTTTGAGATTAAAATAAATTGGGCAGAGGAGTAAACAGAGATAAGAATTGGTCTCCCAAATCAACCTTCTTTTACATAAGTTTGTGATGGATCTGGAGCTGGAAGGACCTCAAAGAGCTTCCTCATTTTAGAGGTGAAGAAGCTGAGGCCCAGGGAGGATATGTAAGTGAGAAGTCAGGCCCAGCATCCTCCAGGTAGTAACTTGAGAGGACAGTTTTGAACCCAGGTCCTGGAACTTGGTACCCTGAAAAGACCATTTAGGATTGCCTCTGGACTCCCATCTAGCCCTAGGCCTGTTATGCTAAGTTTTCCCTTTTCATAAATAAATCTCTAACTTAGCAAGTCATATCTTAACCAAAAATCATCTAACCTCTCCTCTAGCACACACCCCAGCTATCATGCTGTGGCCTGTAATTCTGTGAAAGTGCACTTTGTTTCTGAGTTGTGTACTTTAGCCTACTTAAAGTAACGTATCTTTTGCTAAGATGGCAACATTGCCTGGGCAGGGCTAAAGCAAATTTGTTTCAATGAAGTATTTAATTAAAAAGAAGAAACTACTACTTATTGATTTACTGCACATTTGCTAAGAGAAAACAGCTGTGTATTTTATGACCATCTTGTCCCATTATCCAGCTTTAGAAGACAGTCCTCTTGTGAGTCAATTAAATATGTACGGATTCCCCAGCCAGTGGGAATATGGTGTGCCTGTCTGAGATCTAGATGTAATAAAAAAATAATGTTTTTTCTAATTTCTAATTTCAGAGCCTGAAACTTGCACTCATGATAAACTTTAGATAGTCAAGGATGCTTGCAATAAAGTTAAAATATTTTCTGGGTTTCTTTTTTCAAATTTTCAAGTTTCAATTTCTGTTCAATACTGTTACTAAGAGCATAGTTCAAAGATTGTTTCTAAAAGTTCAAAAGAGAACATTGTAAAAAAACTAACTTTATAAATTCTGATGTTTAATAATTAATCTTAATTGCCCCATTATCACCTAAGTTCAAACTTGGCATTCAAGGTCCTCCTCAACCTGGCACCATCCTGCCTCCTTCTCCAGCCATATAATCTTTATCTTGGCTGCTAAAGAACACCTAATGAAGACTTATGCTAGCCCACTATATTTCTTAAAATGGATATTTAAAACCTTTAAACTTAAGAGACAAAAAGCTTTGTGTAGACGCTATACAGATAACATTTAATCATTTGTTAGGACTTTCTACTTTTTAAGGGCCTCTTCCAGTTTATTGGAAAATCCATTCATTAAATATCTCCCCTGTACAGAGAACATTATGCTGGATAGACCCCGAGGGAGAGAGAGAGATGAAGCAATAATAGCATTTGACCCCCAGAGCTTACAGCATGGTAGGAGGGATGTTACCCATGTTGCTTTGGTATTTTGTTGGGTTGGGATACAGATCCCAGGCCTCTACAGTTTGGTACAGTATATAGTCTTTGAGAGTTGCTGTGGTAAAAGAATCATTTGCCCCCAAATCCATCCTGGTCCTGAGAGTCTTTGGACTTGGGCTGGTCCCCTAATAGGCTATCTGACCCTCCAATCCAAGCCTTTCCAGACTGGTAGGACCTGCCAATGACTGTGTTCTATTGGCCTCACTCTTAAGAGTCCAGGGTCCCTCACTTGCCAGGATAAACCATTGGATTAGAATTATAATAGAGAAACACATGCATACATAATTAGAAGGTAAAACACATGGGCAACTAGGTGGCCCAGCGGATAGAGTATAGGCCTGGAGTCAGGAAGACCCACCTTCCTGAGTTCATAGCTGACGTCAGACACTTAATAGCTGTGTGATCCCCGGAGCAAGTCACTGAACTTTTGTTTGCCTTAGTTTCCTCATCTGTAAAATAAGTTGGAGAAGGAAATAGTAAGCACTCCAGAATCTTGCCAAGAAAACCCCACATGGGGTCATGAAGAGTCAGACGTGACTAAACAACAACAAAAAACAGACATAGAAGATACAAAGTACTGGGGTTCTGTCACTTTATATAGGAGTCATTATGTTATTCCCATCATCAGAGTTTTTGAAAGTCATTTGCAAAATTGAACCCTACTGTGTATCTCCTATGTGGCCCAGCACTCTCTCAGTCTTCCAAGAAGTGAATCTCCTACTTCCAAGGCCACCTCAATCCAGAGACTCCTGGGTGGTTTGACTTTGCATACATGTTTCTAGTCACATCCTTAGTGTTTCCTGTGCTCCCAATGTGGTCTGAGGCTCTGGGCTAAATGATAAGGGAAATGGAGGAAGAGAAGACCAGGAAGACCAAAATAGAAGTTTGTCTTAAGTACAATTCAGAACACAACTTAAATGCACAATCATACCTTTAAAGCTAGAAGGGAACTTGGAAGCTGTATCAAGTCCAACTCCCTCATTTTACAGATGGGAAAACCAAGGTAGAGTAGTGGGCTTGTTTGGGGTGTTTTTGTTTTTTTTAACTTGCCCAGGGTCAATCAGCTGCTAAATATTGGGGCTGGATTTGCATTCAGGTCTTTCTATCTTAAGATAATGTTGTATAAATGGGCTTCTATTTTAATTATCTAGAACTAATTATAGGTCATCAGGCTCTGGTTTGTAGTGTTTAGACTGCTTTATTTCCCTTCCTGTTCTTCCCCTCCTCCCCATTTTTTTGGGCTGGTCATTGCTTCTTATAATGTTAACAGAGTAGTACACCAAAAATAGTTTATTTGGAGTCTTCCTGTCACATTTGGAGCTGCAAGCTAAGAATTAATGGGAAGATGTTGGGAAGACCTGTTTTCATGACCTGCCTCTGGCACACATGAGCTTATCACATTGGGCAAGTACTTAAGTTGCCCCAGAGAGCCCTCTAAGGCAGCAGCTCTCAAAGTGGGACCCAGGGACCTCTGGAGGGTGCCACGACCCTTTTAGGGGTACTACAACATCAAAATTATTATTTTAATACTAAGATGGTTTAATTTCAAACATGGCAAATATCTTTAGATTTAGCCCATATAAATGAAAGCTATTGGGTGGGTGGGGGAAGGACAATCATTTTAAGAGTTAAAAGGGATCTTGAGACTAAAAAGTTTGAGAACCACTTCTCTTACTACAAATTGCTGAGGAGGAATTTCCCACACTGAGATCTAGGAAAGAAGCATTCAAGTCAAGTTCTAAAACCCATCATTTAGGTTCATTCCTCCAAACATAGAAAGAGAAGCAGCACAGTGGCCGAAGAACTCACCTCTAAACCAGAAAGAACTGATGTCAAGTTCTTCTGCCACCTACTGGTCGAGTGACCCTGGACAGGTCATTTCACAGGTCAATGCTTCACATAGTTCTCTGACCAGAAATTGCAGAGGGATGATCTGCCTGGTTGGAAGGGGTTTCCTTGTGAAGAGTACTATACACCAATAGAATCACACTTCTGAGTCCAAAAAATACATCAGTGCAAGAAGGAACTTTAGTTCTGTGAGGTTAGAAATTCTTAGGAGGTGCTTAAGAGTGCCAGGTGCAGAGAAGGTATTTAATAAATGTTGACTGACTGACTGATAGAATTTAAGAGATGTTGGGACTAGGGAGAGATAATAGCCAACATCTGTGTAACACTCCTCTAAGGTCTACAAAGCGTCAACATTTATGTTCTCATTCGGTCCTCCCGGAAAATTCTTTGTAGTAGGGGCTTTGGAGATGGAGGAATAAATGACTTAGGATGTGTGGTAAAAGGCAGAAATGGCTTAGTGGAAATAGGCCGTGTTCAAGCCTCATTTCTGATGCTTATTACTTAGCTGATTTGGGGAAAATCATTGTCACCGGGCCTTGGTTCCCTCATCCATTAAATAAGGAATTGGACCAGATGTAAGCATTTACAGTTACAATGAAATGCTTACTGTGCATAATGTCCTATGGCAGTAACCCCTATCCATAGCCACCAAGACACTTATGTACAAACTTTTTCTACTTGTGGGTCAAGAGGATAGAACCTGGAAAGTCTGAGTCCAGGGTTGGTAATATTTGGGGCATATTAGAGAAGCAGATAACTGTATAGTATGGGAAGGTTGTGGAGCTGAGGCTAATTAGAAGGGAGGAGACAAAAATCTTTACACCCAAGGCAGATGATTTTTACAGCCAGCCTCAGAGCTAGGAAGGCCTGCCTCTGAAGCATCCTAGCCTGTGACCTGGGGCAAGGCACCCCACAATGCTCCAGACAGCTCTGAAACTATGCATCTTGGAGAAGATTTTGTGTAGAGGGAATTTCCTCCCTATTCCAGGGAAAATAAAGGTCTATCCCTTAACCCTAACATTTGCCTAGATCAGTGATGGGCAAACTACGGCCTCGGGCCAGATGCAGCCCCCTGAAATGTTCTATTGGGCTGCTCGACATTATTCCTAATGTGATGAATACAATGAGTAGGATACAATACAATGAAACTTTGAAAGAGTTGCCTTAGAAACAGACCGACAGAGGAGCGTTTCCTTTGGCCCCCTCTTTAAAAAAAGTTTGCCCATCACTGGCCTAGATAGTTCAGAATTACCAATGATTATCTATACAGGGTATCCCAAAAATCTCAGTACATTTTAAAACTATTTAGGCTTTAATACCTTAAAGCTGCAAAAGTCCTGTATATCAACCTTCTTTTGACATGCTGACTGTGTCCCTGGGCAAATCACTTGACCTTTTAGTGCTCTAGGTAATTCTCTGTGATTATTAAGTTGATCAGAAGGTGCTGACCTGCCTTGGTAAAGGAAGTTTCCTACCTCAGGAGTCCCCTATTCCAGTGAAATCACAGATCACTCTATAGTCATGTCTTATGTCTAAGATGGAAACAAATCTTTTCCAGAAACTTGCATTTAAATATCTCTTTGAAATTTGGGGTCATATTTAGACCAACTTTTGACTCATTTGGCCCTTATTCATTTTGTTGTTCAAGAGTTTTCAGTGTCTGACACTTGTGACTTCCATTTATCTTCTTGGTAAAGATTCTGGAGTGGTTTGCCATTTCCTTCCAGCTCATTTTACAGATAAGGAATCTTGAGCCCAGGGTCATACAGCTAGGAATTATCTGAGGTCAGATTTGAACTCAAGAAGACAAATCTTCCTGACTCCAGGCCCAGCACTCTATCGATTATGTCACCCGCCTGCCCCAATCATTTACCGAGCATCTAACTTTTCACAATCAATTAGCTGTACTTCTCATAGCACAAATCTAACCTTCAGTTCTTTGGGTGTATAAGATGTTGTTTATGTTTCTTATATTACTCAGTTTAAAAATATTGATTTTTATTACAGGTTTTGGATACAAAGGATCTTAAGATAGAAAAAGTTGTGATTAATGGGCAAGAAGTCCAGTTCACTCTTGGTGCAAGGCAAAGCTTCAGAGGATCCCCACTGGAAATCACTCTTCCTGTGGCACTGAGCAAGTATGATTATCTCTTTTCCTTGTAAATCGTAGACAGTAGAGACTGTCAGTAATTTTGGGGGGAAAAACTTTTTTTTTTTACTTTGCATGCCTTTTGTTACTTTAGCCTTTCTCACTGGTTGATTTCTGGGCCAAATGGAAGTTACAATAGTAAGTAATAGTAAGCATGTCATTTTATGATGAGCTGAATGAAAGAGGTGGTGTAGTCAAACACTTGAATTTAAGGCTATGAGATAGCTAAGTCACACCAAATTGATAATGCCTGCTCCATAAGTTGGCTCTGACCATAACAGCAATTGTGGAAAGAATTTTAAGAACATTTAAGCCTATGCTGAAGTTTTAAAGTAAAATCACAGGGGAATTTGTTTAAAATAAATTAGCTAGAAGTAAACATAGAGATCATTTAGTTCAGCAGCTCACTTACCTTTGAGGAAACTGAAGTCCAGCTAGTGATTTGTCCAACGTTATACAACCAGTTAGTAGAGCCAGGAGTAGAACTTAGGTCTCCAGTTTTCTGGTCCCAATTCAGAAAGCTAAGGTTGGATTAATTTCTCCACTATTCTTATGTTTCACTGATGAAAATATCTGTTTATAATCAAACTACCAGCTGTATCCATTTTCCTAAGTTATAGCTAATACAGCCTCCTACTTCGCTGAGAAGTTTGAGGCCACGTGAATCCCCTCAATTATCTTCTTCCCTTCCTTAAAATGTTTCCTGGGGGCAGCTACTAGACCTGGAGATGGGAGGTCCTAGGTTTAAATTTGGCCTCAGACACTTCCTAGCTGTGTGACACTGTGTGACTTCACTTAACCCACATTGCCTAGACCTTACAACTCTTCTGTCTTCTAAGATGGAAGTTAAGGGTTTAAAAAATAAAAAGAAGAGATGAACCAGGCCCATAAATAGCCTTGCATTTCCAGCCAGGGCAAGATGGGTAGACACAGTCTATGATGAAAATATTTATTCATTTTTACACAGTTAATTTTTTTTAATGAACAGAAATCACTTTTCTCTCTCTCACTTCTCCCACTCCTTAAAAAAATACCTATTAAGCCTTAAAATTGCACTATGAATTTTAGAACACTACCTGTCTCAGGCTAGACCTTGAGCCCATCATCTCTTTGCTTGGAGTTGGGGTAGTTGCTTCATTGTGGATACTTGGGATTTAAGGTTGGCCATTGCAATGTTCAGAGTTTGTAATCCTTTCAAAGCTGTATAGATGTTTTTCACCTGATTTTGCTCATCTCCCTCTGCATGAGTTCATACAAGTCTTCCTAGGTTTCTATGCAATCACCCCTCCCCCCCAATAATTTCTTACAGTACAGAGGTATTCCATTACACTCATTGACTGTATTTGTTCCATTTCCAATTGATGAGTATGACCTTAGTTTCTTTTGCTGCCAGAAGAAAAAAGCAGCTCTAAGTATTCCTAAAGGTATTATTTTGCCATTTTGATGACCTTGGATCTTTTCCCTGACTCTTTTCTACCCACAAGCTAAGAAAACTCTGCTTTGACCCTTCTTCCCCATTCCTCTACCAGGTTTTGGGTCTTTTCTTCTTTCATAGCCAGACTTCTTGAGAAAGTAGTCTACGTCCATTGCCTCGACTTCCTCTACGCCCATTCTCTCATCAACTAAATGCCTTCCAGGACTCAACTAAAGCTTCCCTCTCAGCTGTCACTAATCACCTTCCTCTAAAGGCCAAGGGTAGAGGCCATCTGTGGAGTCCTCACTGCCCTGACTCTTACAGCATTCAGTACTGTTTACCACATTTTCTTACTGAATATTTACTCCATTCTTGGCTTAATAGACACACACCTTTCTATTCCATCCTTTGCCTCTTTGATCCCTGGCTCATCCTGCTCTTGGCTCAAGTCACAGTTTGTCAGTGACTGTGTTTGGGCTAGAAGTCAGGTCGTCTAGCCCCATGAGCTGGAGTTAAGGGGACTTTTGGTCAAATCTGGCCTCAGATACTTCCTGGCTGTGTGTCCCTGGGCAAGTTACTTATCCCCAGCGGCCTAGCCCTTACTGCTATTCTGCCTTGGAATCAATATTTAATATCAATTCTAAGACAGAAGCTAAGGGTTTGGGGCAGCTGGATGGCTTTGTGGGTAGAGAGCCAGGTTTGGAGACAGGTTCAATGTGACAAAGTGCTTAGAATATCAATTCTAAGAGGGAAGGGAAGGTTTTTTTTAATAAAGGAGTGGGACAGTGTGACAGGATCACAGAGTGAGGACATGATGGGGGAGGGTGTAAGGTATAAGATCAGAAGGATGAGGGGCAAGTTCTGAAGCTTTTTGAATACCAAAAAGAGCCCTAGATCATGCTTACTATTATGGGATAACATTTTTTGCTCATTTACTGGCATGTACTGAATGTTACCATGATTCATAGAGCTTAGCACAGAAGAAATGATATAGGAATGATTCCTGCTTTCTCTCACTTTATACACAGCACAGAACCATGCAGAGAGGGATCTCTTTGTGTTTGCTTTAGGTAAAAAGGAAGGCTGATTTTTATTTCCTCCTGGTGGGTGGGAAAGCATTGCCAAATAAGAGTGTCATTCTAGCTCAAAATTTTCTATGTGGCAAGGATTCTAAACTTTTTGGCTAGCCAGTGAAGCCAATGGTACCATGCCTTCTTGGAGTAATGGTAGGAGTACATGGGGTTACACAGGAGATCAATTATAGTGGAACAGAGTGATCCCAAAATTTAAAAGTTAAGTTCATGGGCTCCAGGCCAGGAATTCCTGCTCTGTTCTTTGGTTATCCTACAATCTTTGCATTTAAAAATGGAACCAAAAATGTAAAGAAATTCTTAATGCAGGGAACTTCTGAAACCCCTTTGCTGATAAAGGAGAGATTTTGCCCTCATTGCAGAAGGACTTGAGAACAGAGTTTGGATGAATCCTTTGTTTTATTTAATGAAGTGGAACATTCCAGAAGCTGTCATGTTAGCTTAGTGTGCTTTAAATTCCACAGGGATTTCCCAGCACCTGGCTAGCTTGAACATGTCTTGGCTCTAGGCTGCTAATATGTGTGTGTATTTTCCTGCAGAAAACAAGAAGTGGTTGTGGAGATTTCCTACGAGACGTCACCCCACTCTTCAGCTCTACAATGGCTCACTCCTGAACAGACGTCTGGGAAGAAACACCCCTATCTTTTCAGCCAGTGCCAGGTAAGAGGGATCTCAGAATGATTTTATGGTTTGTTTCTTTGTTTTTAATTAGTTAATTTTTTCAGGCATGTGTAGAAACAGTTTTTGATAATTGTTTTCTGATGTTTTAGGATTCAGATTCTCCCTCTCTGAGGTGGTAAATAGTTTTATATAGGTTTTACCAGTGGTTTCATGCAATACATATCTCCATATTGCTCATGTCATGTGTATATTCGGAAAATCTTTTAAAATCTACACATGATAGAAGACACATATCATACATATGTTAAAAATCTTATGAAGGAAATATAGTGGAAGGTGGTAGCTTTGATCTGCATTCAGATTCCAACAGTTCCTTCTTTGGCTGGCGATGGCATTTTTCATTGAGTTTCTTGTGGTTATCTTTGTGACTTGCTTTGCTGATAACAGTTTACTCCTTCACAGTTGATCATCATATAATGTTTCTGTCACTGTATACACTGTTCTGGTTCTGCTCACTTCACTTTGCATCAGTTCATATAAGTCTTCTCAGGTTTTTAGAACTCATCGTGTTCATCATTTCTTATGGCATAGTAGTATCTTAGGATGATACAGTCAGAGTTGCCAGGATGTCATTCAACATTTATTAAGTGTCTTCTCTGTGCTAAGTGCCAAAGATAAAATAAAGTAAAAAAGTCATCCTTGCCCTCAGGTTGAGGAAGATGACATGCAAACTGTATAAACAAGCCACCAACAAAGGTTGATTGGAGGCAATATCAGAGGAAAGGTATTGGAATTCAGGCTTTCTCTAGAGGGTGGGATTTCATCTGGCTCTGGAAGAAAACAAGGAGGCAGAGATAAGGAGGGAGGGCAGTCCAGGCATGGGGCACAGCTGGGTAAATCTTGGAGTCTGGAGCAGTGTCTTGTGGGAGAAAGATTAAAAGGCAGTGTCACTAGATCACAGGGTTCAGGTTAGGGGAGGGAGTGGGATATAAGAAGGTCAGAAAAGTGGGGGGAAAATTCTAAAGTTTTTTGAACACCAAACAGAACACTTTATATTTGACCTTTTTTTTTTTTAAACCCTTACCTTCCATCATAGAATTAATACTTTGTATTGGTTCCAAGGCAGAAGAGTGGTAAAGGCTAGGCACTGGGGGGATCACACAGCTGGGAAGGGTCTGAGTCTAGATTTGAACCTAGGACCTCCCCTCTATAGGCCTGGCTCTCAATCCACTGAACTACCCAGCTGCCCCGTTTTTTTGATCTTAAAGGCAATTGGGAGCCACTGACATTTGTTGAGTGGAGGCGGGCAGGGTGGTCTGTCAGACTTGAGCTCTAGGAGGTCACTTTGACAGCTGAGCAACAATGAACTGGAGTGTGGACAATTGGTCGGGAGACTGGAGGGAGTGGGGGGCCAGGTGAATCTTTTTTGTCTTTAGAGGCAGATTGCCATTTTGGTGCCCATTTTTAAATAAGGTATTTCTGCTTCATCTTTGAGGACTCTTGTAGCCCTCTGCAGCTGGAGTTTGGCTTTCCCAGTGGCCCTCCTGAGAAGTGGTAAGGAGTCATTATTCCTTTCCACTGTCTCCCCAAAACGAGGATCTGTAAACACAAGACTAGGATCTCCACTAACAGTTTCCATTGACTTACTGACCAGAGACTGACGTCCAGAGTTCTCCCAAACTTTGCTGTGACTTTGAGAGAAAGACTAGGCCAAACTCATGTAAGAAGTGAGGACCCTGGGGGCAGCTGGGTACCTCAGTGGATTGAGAGCCAGGCCTAGAGACGGGAGGTCCTAGCTTCAAACCTGGCCTCAGCCACTTCCCAGCTGTGTGACCCTGGGCAAGTTACTTGACCCCCATTGCCTACCCTTACCACTCTTCTGCCTTGGAGCCAATACTCAGTATTGGTTCCAAGATGGAAGGTAAGGGTTATTAAAAAAAAAAAGAAAAAAAAAAAGAAATGAGGACCCTTTTTAAATAAGGTGCAGCATGAACAAAAAAGTTAAGGTTGGGGAAGAGGGGGCTCTTTCCTCCCTTGTGGGCTATCCTAAAGTTGACCCCAAGGCTGAAAATTTTTAAGATTCTCTAGCCAGGCAGGCAGACAGTCAGTAAAGATATATTGCACTGTGCACTGGGGATCAGAGAAAGGCAAAGGACAGTCACTACCCCCAAGGAGCTCACATCCTATAGCTGGCAAACAGCTATGGACAAACAACTAAATGCAGAGAAAATCGGAGGGAAGGCTGTCATTGCCTCTACTGAATGATGAAAAGTCTATTAAAGTAGGAAATAAAGTTTCTGTTTCCATTTACGGATCAACTACATTTTGGTCATTCACTGAAGTTCTAAATCACTGTGGAACGTAGCTGAGAGCTCTCATTTGCTTCCTCTGGCCCAGGCCATCCACTGCAGAGCCATTCTCCCATGCCAGGACACTCCTTCGGTGAAGCTCACCTACAGTGCTGAGGTAAGAAATCTCATCTTCCAGGAAATTGTTTGAGCTGTTCCCCATTCCCCAAATGTGTCATGGTTGTGACTAGATCAGTCCCTGAAGATGAGGTATCTTGAGAAGTGTTTACTGAACTAAATCACTGCCTGGGGCTATGAACTGAGAGCAGCAGCCTTCCCTTTGAGCCATCCCAGTAGTCTGAATACTGGGAAGAGGGAAGAGCCATCTGAATTAGGAATAGACAGGGTTTACACCTTGGAGTCTGGCAGAGACATCCAAGTGTGGAAACGTTTTAAAAATGGTTTAAAATTAAAGCAATTACTTTTTTCAAGGTTAAATGTGCTTTTAGGTTTAGGTGGCACACACATGGGTATAGTGACATGTCAGAGGATCTGGATAGATGTCTTCAGTGGTGGAGGTTACAGAATGACTAGATTGCAGATAAGCACCTCAAATGATGTACCACTCCCCCAGAATCAGGAACCAAACCAACTTTGTCAAATACATGGAGTCTTGTGAGGGCCCTCCTGAGCATCTCATTACTCCAGGATCTGAACATAAGCAGAATAGCAGAGAGAATACAGCCCCAGAGGTCAGGAGACCAGCATTCCTGGCCCTTTACCTTCCTTCCAGGCTTGCCTTACTGAAGAAAAGAACTGATGTCTGAGATGCCTGAAGTTTGGTGCTGGGCCCCCAACTCTATGCTTAGGGTAGATTCTCCTGCTTTCACTGGTTTCAAATCAAGTTAAGGCCTCTGATCTCCAGCTAAGAGATCCTGAAGTCCTAACATGTATTTGAGTAGTTCACATGCATACTTGGGCATGGAGAACTTAGGGCTAACTTAGGGCTAAGAACTTAATCCTGGTGTTTGCCAGAAAACTTGGCCCCAAACTTATGGTGCTAGAGCTCCTCAGACGATCCTATGAACTATAAAATTGCCTCTATGGGAAAATGCCTTCAGAATATCCCTTTAAAATAGCTTACAGTCCTTTTGTAAATATGGCCAGAGATGATGGCTCAGCTATTCTCAGCAAGCAGTTTTAACCATTTGTAATTCTCACTGTTAGAAAGTTCTGATTTTCAATTTTTTTTATTAATAGTAGGTATCATTCATGTGGGCCTTGTCCTCAGATGTGCCCCCACGAGACGGTTTGGGGGCACAATGTTTATTTTATATTTCTTTATAAAGAAAAAACAGGTGGGCAAGCCAAGACACAGAAGCCCAGCAGGGGTCAATCTCTGTCAAAGTATAGGCCAGGCTTAGGAGTTTGTGTCCACATTCATGTGGATTGCTGCTGCCACCTATTTCATATCCTGAGAAGCTAAAAGAAGAAAGAAAGGGGAAAAGGGAGACTTTCTAATATAGGCATATTAAATAATTGAGGATTGAGTTTTATTCCTAATGAGGAGCTCACATTTCTTTTTGATTAGGTATCCATTCCCAATGAACTGGTGGCTCTCATGAGTGCTCTCCGTGATGGAGAAGCCCCTGATCCTGCAGACTCCAGTAGGAAAATCTATAAATTCATACAAAAGGTAAGATCATATAGTCTAGACTGTATGTTTGCAAAGAATTGCCCTTTTTTCTTTCTATTTTTCTGTCTTTAACATCTTCATTGTTTATGGTGCAATATTCAAATCTAAAATGAGGCTATTTCTCTTTTCTATTTCCTTTGAACATTTTTTTCTTTTTTTTCTCTTTAGAGATCAAAGCTTATATTTCTATGATAGGTGGTAGTTGTGGATGTCATATTGCACTTACCTGAGAGCATCAGCTACCTCCTCTTTAGTGCTCATTAGGAAATGGGGAAACACTGAACCGGTGAAATTGATTTTATTTTAAAGAAATTTACTCAGAAGAGTTGGGTCTTCCTCTTGTCATTTTACAATAAATGTATGAGACTATAGATTTAGATAAAGTGCTAAATTTATCATGAGACATTTCTTTAATATTAAATGTATTCTCCCCATGGAAGGATACTTAGATTTTATGCTTCAACAATAGTACCTTTTTTCATTTAAGAGAAGGGGAATGTTGGAAAATTATAGTCTCGTGATTATGTCCTAAAACTATAGATCTCTTCCTATGTTTCTCTGTTTTATCAGCCAGCTGTCACTGCTAACCTCTGCTGATTTGGGTTTCAGCCCCAACTCTTCTAACTTGCTATTTATGAGAACTTGGGCAGCTCTGAACAGATGATCCTGTGATCTTTGCCATTCTTTTGGGCCTCTGTTTCCTGATCTCAAAAATGAAGGAACTTGGGGGCAGCTAGGTGGCTCAGTGGATAGAGTGCCAAATATATTTGTTTTAACGTTGCAAGCAAATGTAAACTTGTAGACGAGGCATACATTCAAATAATGGACCAGAGAATGAATGAGAATCATTAAGCACTGACCATTAAGCCCTGAGGATACAAATCTAAAAGCAAGGCAATCCTTGCCCTTAAGAAACTTATATTCTGCGGGGGCAGATGGCACATGAATGAATGAAGCACTTATTATTTATTGTGTTTGCCAGGCATGATGCCAAGTGCTGGGGGGATACAAAAACTAGCCAGAAACATGGTCCTTGCCCCCAAGGAGCTTCCCCTGATTGGGGAAGACCACACACAAATAAAGCCATAGTTAGGGGTGGGGTGGAGGGAGAAGGAGTAAAGAGCCGAGTGAGCAGGCCTGAGGTTTGGCAGGGGCCAGGACTTGGTCAGGGGTCCTCATTCTGAGGAAGAGAAGGACGAGTCCTCCCAGACACACAGTGGGCAGTGGTGACGTGGTGCATCACAGTCAGTATGAGCCACTAAATACTTTGTTCAAAACATAGAAGACTGAATAACCTTCTCAGGGTGGTCCCTCGTATTTGGCTGGAGATTTGTTGTTTACTTAAGTTGTCTTAATTCACTTAGAGGTAACATAGCATAGTAGAGAGAGTGATTTCTCTGGCTATTCCAGGGAGATCTGTATTCAAGTCTTTCAGCTTGCTACAGCCTGGCCATGTGATCTTGGGTAGGTCACCTCTCTCAGAGTGCTGGACAGACCTCTAAAACTATAAAGTTACAAGGCAGCTGGGTGGTGGAATGCTGCACTTGGAATCAAGAAGACCTGAATTCAAATTCTGCTTCAGGTACTTACTAGCTGTGTGATCCTGGGTAAATCGGTTAAGTCTCAGTTTCCTGATGGGAATAATAATAGTAACTACATTCCAGGGTTGTTGTGAGGCTCAAATAATATTCAGCTAATTCCCAATTAGTGTAAACAATAAATTCCTTCAAGGGATCAGATTATCTGAAATCTTACTGCATATTTCCATTAGAAACCAGTTACTATGTTTTACATAAATATAACTTCAAACAGTGCAAATTAGAATCTAGTTATTCACTTCAGAGTATTCATTATTTTCATTAATCAGAACTGAACTATTACATTTAGAAAGTACCTCACGTACCTTAAAGCATTATTAACTCTTCTTTTTATTAATTTCAGAGAAGGTGGTGGCTTGCATTGGGGGAGAGAGTTTCCTCATGCAGGAGTTCCCACAAAATCTGAGATCCAGCCTCAGGCCTTTCCTTTTTCTTATTCGATTGTCACTGGTCTGGGAATTGTTCTTTTGACTCTGCTTTCTTCTCTCTGCATCACTTGCCAAAGTCTTACTTCCTTGATTCCTTTGAAGTCTGCATTTGCTGTGCTCTGTACTGGATTAGTGATCTCATCTGTGTGTGGACTCCCTTCACGCATGCAGATTGCAACTCCTTTCACAGCCCATGCTGTGAGGCTTTTGTCCATCTCATTTGACTCTTCCATGTTGGGAGTCTCCCTCAAGACCTTTGTCACTGAATGGGCACCAGTTATTATTCTCCCATCACATTCCATGTTACATTCTAAGACAGTGGTTGGGAGGAGCAGTAGAGAGACAAGTGCCAGCCTGTTGGTGACGAGAGCCAAAGTTAACGTTGGTATTTAGAATGCTCTTCCCTTTTAAGCTGTGCTTCTGGGGCTATGAATTGTCTTACATCTTTTCTCCTGCTCATTTTACTTTGACCAGGAAAGGGATCTCTACATCTCAGCCCTGGAAGCTAGCTCAGAGGCCATCTGCCCAGTCTCTCCCTGAAGTGTGTATCCCCTCTATAACAGACATCTCTGAAAAGCGGTCACCTGGCCTCTCCTTACACTCCTGAGTGAGGGCAGTTTCTTTACCCTTCAGGGCAGCCACTGTTTTCAGAATGCACCCATTGTTAGGAGGGAACCAAAGGACTTGGTCCTGCTGTAGCCCCAGCGGATCCCACATCCAGATTCAGCTTTGGGCATACACATATACATAGTCAAGCCAGAGTCCCATCCAGGGGAGGGTAGCTGGAATGGTGACAGGCCTGGAAACTGTCTCCTGTCAGGCTTGGTGGTAGGAAAAGAGGAAGTTTGGCCAGAGGAGGGGAGATGTAAAGGGCCTGAGAGCTGACTTCCAGTCTTTGAAGGATACATCAAATGGGGTAAAGGTTAGATGAGTTCTTCTGGAAAGAACTCTAAGCACTGCTTAGCAGGGTCAGATTTCAGCAGAGTTTAAGGAAGAAAGTTGCTATACTGAGAGCTGTCCAAGGTAGAATGAGCTCCTGCTGGAGATAGAGGATTCCCCATCCCCAGAGGTCTTCTTGTGGAGCCTAGAGGAGGACCTCATCCTTGTTGTCATAAGAGTCAGCCTTCAGGCCATGGTTAGGTACAGCAAACTAACACGGTTAGTCTTTCCCATCTCGAAAGTTCTGTGATCTGTACTGAGGAGTCGCGTGTACCAGGCACATGCTGTTTCTATGTCAAGTTTGGTTTGGTTTTTTTTAAACCCTTACCTTTTGTCACAGATTCAATTCAAAGACAGAAGAATGCCAACAGCTAGGCATTGGGGGTTAAATGACCTGCCCAGTGTCATACAGATGGGGCATGTCTGAGGCCAGATTTGAAGCCCAGGACATCTTGACTTCAACCCTATCCACTAGCTACTCCCATCAAATTTTTGTTTTTTAACTAAACCCTTACTATTATTTGTCTTAGAATGACACTAAGTATCAGTTCCAAGGCAGAAAACCGGTATGGGCTAGGCAATGGGGATTAAATGACTTACCCAGGGTTATACAGCTAGAAAGTATTTAATGTCAGATTTGAACCCATGACCTCTTGTCTTCAAGCCTGGCTCTCAATTTACCAAGCCATCTCACTGCTTGCAAATGTATTTTTAAATGTTTCATACCAAAAAACACATCTTACAAAAACCCTTTAAGTAAAGAATTAATTTATTCATGGGGTTTTCCCCATGTCATACCATGAGCTAACATAAAGAAATGTTTTGTAAAACCAGAAATGCTAGAACAGGAAGTGTGGAGTGGGTCTGCCACTTCTGGAATTTTGGAAACATTTGTGTTCCTGTGATAATTAGCAATAAAACAACACAGAGACAAAGTACCTGCTGCCTTGGTGGGTGGCAGTCTGATAAAACAAAGAGAAAATATGTAATAGCCTTTCATTTTAAAGAGATGTTTAAAGTATACTGCCACCATAATCCACAAAAGACAGAAATTGTGAAATAGGGCCCAGACAAGTTGATGAACTAAGATCAGAGGCCTTCCTTCCTCATGGAACCAAAGGGAAATGAGAGAAACTCATCTTGAAATAGATTGCCTCAGAAGCTTGAGCAATTTGGTTCCTCAAAATGTGGCTTTATTGTGACAGATGGGTAAAAGGCCATCCTTGGTATTCTCCCAGGAAAGGAGATTCAAGAAGTAATTTATTTCATTTTTGGACATCTCTTGTCTTCCGCAGTGGCACTTTTGGGACCATAATGCAAATGTTTGTTTGTTTTTTTGCCTCCCACTAGGTCCCAATACCGTGTTATCTGATCGCTCTCGTCGTCGGAGCTTTAGAAAACAGGTGAGTATTTTTGTACACAGCTTGAAATCAGTGGGAAGCTCAGTCTTGGTGTAGCAAGTTAATTAGCCTCAAGAACTTTTCATAGATGTTAATTAGCAGCTTCTTCATTTATCCCTTAAGAGCTACAGTCTTCCCTTTGGGGAAGATCTTGAAAAGCATAAAGCAAAGCCAAAGGCCTTTAGATTTACGAGGTACTCTAATCTAAAGACCCCTTGCCTTTATAGCATTCTTTGGTTAGAGGAATAGTTAGCCAGCCCTCTCTTTTACCATTTCCCCATAGTTTCATTTTTAAGAAGAAATTTTAATTTGTAGCTTTCATTTTTTAAATCACTGGTATTTTTCCCAGTATCTCTCTCATCTCCCAGAGAGCCATCCTGTATGACAAATAATATTTTTAAAGAAAAAAATCAGCAAAATGGATTGTCTGAAAACGTATGCAGTGTACCACACCAATGGACCTGTTGTTATTACATCTCTTATCTCTTCTTTGTCTCATTTGTTGCTCCAAGCAAACAGCGTAGGTAGCATACCCATCCGCTTATACTCAGAGACACTGGGGTAGGGATAGTATCGGGGCACCGATTGAATAAAACGAAGAAAAGCAAATTATTTTTGTTTTTTTCTTACTCTGAGTACTCTAATCTATTTCAGTGAGAACCCACATGAAGGCGATACTCAATAAGCTATTATATTACTCTAGCAGAGGCATAGTTGTTGACAATAATTGCACTTTAAAGTTTGCCAAGTGGTTTGGCCCATTTGCCTCTTTATGTCTCAGTGGGTGCAGTATCCTCCAGGTGTAGAGAAGGATTCATTTTCTTGAATTCTATTCCTATCTATTAGTTACTCAGCTATAATTCTGTGTTTCTAGAACAGGGGTCCCTTACCTTCCCCTGTGACTTGCATCCCTTTGGCAGAAGCTGGAGAAGCTTATGGATGTATCCCTTCTCAGGATCATGTTTTTAAAGGCAGAAAATAAAATATATAACATTACAAAGGAAACCAATTACAGTGAAATATAGTTGTTGAATTTTTTTTTAAAGTTCACAGATCCCTCCTCCCCACAGGTTACGAAGCCTAGTTCTAGCTAGCTGTCTAACTAAATTGGGAAAAGAATCCTAAGATTTTAGGAGGGTACTTGCTGTCTTATTCCTCTCATAGGCCAGGCCATACTTCCCTTTAAATCAATAGCCATGTGAAATAGTACATCAATAGCCATGTGAAAAACATGAGTTTTGGGTAGAAGACCCATCTCTTTCTCAATTTCCCAGTAAATCCCCGTTCTCCATTTTGGCAAAGGGAATTGAATTAAATGCAATATGAAAAGATATGCTTGAATTTAAAAAATTTATCGAAGTATAATTTTACAGAAAGATTGGCCCAAGAACATCGGTGTGGTCTGAGAAAGAACAGGTGGAAAAGTCTGCTTTTGAATTTTCTGAGGTCGGTCATTGATTTCTTACTTTTAAGCCTTGTGATTTATTTTAAGGTTTTTTTTTTCATGCATGGTCAACAGGATTCTTTAATTAACATATTATCTTATTTTCTTAAATGATATTTTTTATATCAATTATATTTCCTAATGTATCTCTCCTCCTTCCTCTTCCCATAACAATCCCATATACAAAAAATAAAAAAGACAGAGAAAAATCCAGCAAAATGAACCCAACATGTTGAAAAAATCTGATGATAAATACAGTGTTCCACACGCATGTCCCTCACCTCTGCAAAAAGTTGGGAGAAGTGAATCTAACATCTTATTAAGTAATATAGAACTGTTAAGTATAATATTAAATAAGACCCTTTACAGAAAGCAATCTGAATTACTTTCTCCAGACTGAACGGATGTTGAAAATTGCTGAAGATCTGGGAGGACCTTATGTATGGGGACAATATGACTTGCTGGTCTTGCCACCTTCCTTCCCTTATGGTGGCATGGAAAATCCTTGCCTTACATTTGTGACTCCCACTTTGTTGGTAAGTGCTAACAGTGTACAATTGAAGACTGTTATTAGGTTATTCTCAGAAATGTACCAAAATGGGAAGAAACTTTATAGTTTCTTTGTATTATAGAAACAAATGCCTTCTCTTACCTAATTTTTGTTAATATGATATTTTTTATTATAAATTATTATAGCTATTTATTATTGTTACATTTTTTTAAAAACCTATTCTTAGGAGAGAAAATATTAAGTTCAAAAGATTTTGGATTTTGCTAAAAGCGTAAGTCTAGAATGGTACTTGCCTCCATTGTCTAGACATCCTCTGGACAATGAAACCATACCAGCCATATCTGGCATGTAAGCAGCCCACAGTCATGGCAGTAATGTGTCAGATGCCCCACAGAAAGTAGAACAGAGAACGGTCTTTGCAAAACACATGCCTCTGATCCTTTTCAATATGATTTGTTAGGGAGGAGGAAAAGAAGAGAAGGAAAATAGCCAATGCAACAAACGACCTGAAAGAAGGAGCTTCATATCAGGGATTAATGTTAGAGACTCCCACCAGTAACTAAGGAGATGGGGTCATGAGCTCAAGTGGTGTGGCTTGCATGCATTTTCTTCTTTTTTCAAGTGTAGCCTGTAGAGTATAAAGGCCCTAGTCACAGAATTCCAGTGGTCCTTAATTCCACAGAATGAGATGTAACTACAACTTCCCTTCAGATACTTTTTGGAATTTAATTTCTAGCCTAAAGGTAACTTGCTCTTTTTGTGTTTCAGGCAGGTGACAAGTCACTCTCAAATGTAAGTAAAGGTTCCTTACTATGTTCTCTGTGTAAAGAATTATTGAATCAACTCAATTTTGTGCTCCTTCATTGGGTTATTATAACAGATATGTTAAACCAAGATTTTTGAGCCATATTTAGATTATGATTTTCTACCAGCTTTAGTTTTTTCTTTCTTGTTCCTATGATTTAAATCAGGGGTCGGCAACCTTTTTGGCTGTGAGAGCCATAAATGCCACATTTTTTAAAATGTAATTTCGTGAGAGTCGTACAGTGCTCATAGTGCCACTCCTGTAACAGCGCCTGAAAAAAAATGGACTTTATGGGGTTTCCGGGTTAAGATGGCGGCAGAGTAAAAAGCAGCTCTTAACCTCTCCTGACCGAAACACACAAGACTCCTCAAGGGGACATAAAAACAAGTCCAGACGAACGGAGGGACCCCACAACAGGGTGCAGCGTGGTAGGTACGTGGAATCGAGGCATCTCCATGCTATAAAGGGGTGAAACAGCTCTCACTAAATCGCGGGCTGAGCAACCACCCCACCCCTACCCCCTCCACACACACCACCTATAGCGCCGAAGCCAGCTAAAAAGAAATAGAGCAAGCTTGGGGCACCCATCAAGTCATTGGCAGCTCCAGGGCCTGTTCCTGAGAGCAGCAAGATTTGGGATCCCAAAAAGCTAAAGAACGCACATGAACTCTGAGCGCGGGCGCAGAGGACAGGCGCAGAGCGCAGGCGTAGGGTACAGAGTGCAGGTTCAGAGCGCAGACGCGGGCGGAGGCGTGGGTGGAGGCAGACACAGCTGTGAGCTAAGGCTCTGAAACCCTGAGTGGGGAACCAGTGCAGACGGGTATACGACTGTGGAAGCAACACCCTGAAACTAGTAAAGGAACCTCCAGCAGAGGATCAAGCAAGGGGGTCCACCAGGGGGCTTGACCTTGGAAAAAACCAGACCTCAGACCTCAGGAGCCAAAAGACTGAGGACAGACCCTGAGCGCGAGGATAAAGCTGAGAAGCTGCTGGGCTAATGATGGCTACCCAGACTCAGGAAGTTCAGAAGAGAAAGATTAACAACAAGAAAAAAAAGTCTTTAACACTCGACAACTTTTACACAGAGAAAATCCAAACAACCGAGCAAACAGAGGAGGAGAACAAACAAGCATCCGGACCCACCTCAAATAAGGAAAATGGGTCACAAGCTATGGAAGAGTTCAAAACTGAGATTTTGAGGAAAATGGAAGAGATCTGGCAAGAAAATAACAGTTCAAAAGGTAGAATCTTGCAATTGGAAAGTGAGGCTCAGAAATCAAATGAACTGATAAGCAAATTGAACACCAGAAATGACCAGAGCAAAAAGGAAAACCAGAAGATTATAGCCGAAAACAGAAAGATTATAGCCGAAAACCAATCCCTAAAGGCTAGAATTGAGCAATTAGAAGCTAATGATCTCTCAAGACAACAAGAACAAAT
>NC_058134.1:235325166-235363945 GCF_016433145.1 Gracilinanus agilis
AAAGAACTCCCTAAGAAAAAATCGCCAGGGCCTGATGGATTCACAAGTGAATTCTATCAGACATTCAAAGAGCAACTAATCCCAATACTATACAAATTATTTGATATGATAAGCAAAGAAGGAGTCCTACCAAATTCCTTTTATGACACAAATATGGTACTGATTCCAAAGCCAGGGAGATCAAAAACAGAGAAAGAAAACTACAGACCAATCTCCCTAATGAACATAGATGCAAAAATCTTAAATAGAATACTAGCAAAGAGACTCCAGCAAGTAATTAAGAAAATCATTCACCACGATCAGGTGGGATTTATACCAGGAATGCAAGGTTGGTTCAACATTAGGAAAACCATCCACATAATTGACCATATCAACAGTCTAACAAACAAAAATCACATGATCATCTCAATAGATGCTGAAAAAGCCTTTGACAAAATACAGCATCCATTCCTATTGAAAACACTGAAAAGTATAGGAATAGAAGGACCTTTCCTAAAAATAATAAACAGTATATACCTAAAACCATCAACAAACATCATATGCAATGGGGATAAATTAGAAGCCTTCCCAATAAGATCAGGAGTGAAACAAGGATGCCCATTATCACCTCTATTATTCAACATAGTACTAGAAACACTAACAGTTGCAATTAGAGAAGAAAAAGAAATTGAAGGTATCAAAATAGGCAAGGAGGAGACTAAGCTATCACTCTTTGCAGATGATATGATATTCTACTTAAAAAATCCTAGAGAATCAACTAAGAAACTTGTAGAAATAATCAACAACTTTAGCAAAGTTGCAGGATACAAAATAAATGCACATAAATCATCAGCATTTCTATACATTTCCAACACACTAGAGCAGCAAGAAGTAGAAAGAGAAACACCATTTAAAATCACCCTAGACAATATAAAATACTTAGGAATCTATCTACCAAAACAAACACAGCAATTATATGAAAACAACTACAAAACACTTTCCAAACAAATAAAACTGGATTTAAACAATTGGAAAGCCCTTGATTGCTCATGGGTAGGACGAGCTAACATAATAAAAATGACAATTCTACCCAAATTAATTTACCTATTTAGCGCCATACCTATCAAGCTACCAAAAAACTTCTTTACTGAATTAGAAAAAACTATAACAAATTTCATTTGGAATAACAAAAGATCAAGAATATCAAGGGAAATAATGGAAAAAAATGTGAAGGAAGGGGGCCTAGCAGTACCAGATATTAAACTATACTATAAAGCAGCAGTCATCAAAACAATATGGTACTGGCTAAGAGATAGAGAGGAGGATCAGTGGAATAGACTTGGGGTAAATGACATCAGCAAGACAGTATATGATAAACCCAAAGTGTTCCAAATCTCTAATAATTAGAGAAATGCAAATCAAAACAACTCTGAGGTATCACCTCACACCTAGCAGATTGGCTAAAATGAAAGAAGGGGAGAGTAATGAATGTTGGAGGGGATGTGGCAAAATTGGGACATTAATGCATTGCTGGTGGAGTTGTGAACTGATCCAACCATTCTGGCTGACAATTTGGAATCATGCTCAAAGGGCTATAAAAGAATGCCTGCCCTTTGATCCAGCCATACCATTGTTGGGTTTGTACCCCAAAGAGATCATAGATAAACAGACTTGCACGAAAATATTTATAGCTGCACTTTTTGTGGTGGCAACAAACTGGAAAAGGAGGGGATGTCCTTCAGTTCGGAATGGCTGAACAAACTGTGGTATATGCGGGTGATGGAATACTATTGTGCTAAAAGGAATAATAAACTGGAGGAGTTCCAGGCGAACTGGAGAGACCTCCAGGAACTGATGCAGAGCGAAAGGAGCAGAGCCAGAAGAACACTGTACACAGAGACTGATATACTGTGGTAAAATTGATTGTAATGGGCTTCTGTACCAGCAGCAATGCAATGACCCAGGACAGCTCTGAGGGATTTAAGATAAAGAACGCCACCTACATTAAGAGGAAGAACTGCAGGAGAGGAAACATATAAGAAAAACAACTGCTTGAACGCATGGGTCGGGGTGGACATGATTAAGGATGTGGACTCGAAACTACCACACCAATACAACTAACAACAATTTGGAAATAGGTCTTGATCAAGGACACATGACAAAACCAGTGGAAATGTGCATCGGCCATGGGTGGGGGGAGTGCGGGGGCTGAAGGGGAAAGTAGGAGCATGAATCATGTAACCATGTTAAAAATGAATATTAATAAATGTTTAAATTTAAAAAAAAAAGGTACAAAATAGGATATACTCTATTAAAAGGAAACCAATTGTGTTAAAAAAAAAATGGACTTTATGGCTCCTGCAGAAAGAGCCATACGTTGCTGACCCCTGATTTAAATAGTTGCATGTTTTGAATTTACTAGAAATAGGAAGAGTCAGCATCTTCCATTATAAAGTACCATGAACTGAGAGAGGGTTCTCTGCTGCTAACGATGTGACTTTAGACAAGTCACTTGACTTGTCCAGACCTGTGTTCCCTCTGGGATTGAACCAGGGGATTTCAGGAGTCCCGTTTATCTCTAAAAATGTGTTGTCTTGAAGTCAAAATAAAAGGAATAAAAAATAGGAAAACTTATGGCTGGATGAGTCTGGAGACCTCAGCCCAGGGACTGTTAATGCTGGATAATTTCACAATAGAATCAAGGGGTAAGATCAACATATTTTTATACTTGTAGGATTTTTTTTTCCTTATCTCTACTACAAGCAGATTTTGACTAAGGAAGAACATCCTTTTAATTTTTTTTTAACCTTTAATTAATCTACATAACTATGACAGAAAGGCAAGGCCTAGGCAAATAGGGCTAAGTGACTTGCCCATGGTCATACAACTAGGAAGTAGCTGAGGCCAGATTTGAATCCAAGCTTTCTTACTCCAAGCCTGGCACTCTTATCTACTGTGCCACTTAAGCTGTCCTTATCTCTTAAACTTTAAAAAAATAATTCCTTACATCTCTGAATGTCTTATTTTGTTTATACATGTGTAAACTATTTTTTTCCCCTCACTTTTTGGCCAAATGATATTTTTAGGGTTTGGTTTTTTTTCTTTAATTCATTGATATATTTAATAAGTCTTTGATGCTAAACTCTAGAGAATTTGAATTACATGCACTTAAGGAGAGCCGAAGATGGGTCCCCTTATAAAGCTTGACAGTTTTTCCCCCTCCCCTCAGGTGATTGCCCATGAGATCTCTCACAGCTGGACGGGAAACCTGGTGACAAACAAAACTTGGGATCACTTTTGGTAAGATTTTCTTATTGGTGTAACAATAAAAAGAGCCAGTAACCGATCTTTATCATCCTTGGTCTGTGCACACATTATGGACGTCTTGTCTCCTTCGTTAGATCTCCAGTTTTTTCTGTTGGACATGTGCTAGGCACAGAGCATGTTCTTGACCCACAATCAGTTGCTTCCTGGCTGGACTCAGGTGTAGGGTGACTCAGTATCCAGCCTGAGGACGCAGCCCTTCTCTGGGGGCAAATGGTCCCCAGAGCTGTCAGACAGTTGTGCTCGCTGGGTGCCCCTTGGTAGGGTCTGGGGCTCAGCTGTGCAGCCTGACCTACTCTGAGAATCAGAGTTACTTTTATTTTGGCTTTCTCCTGTCTCCAGATTGTCCTTTGCTTGGCTGTCATTGATCTTCCTTACCTGTGATCAGACCATCTCATCCCTACTCAGTAACCACCAGTGGCTCCTTGTCACTGCCAGGATCAAATATGAAGCATTATTTGGCTTTTAAATCTCCCTATCCTGGCCCCATCCTACCTGGCCAGTCTTCTCACACCTTTCGCCCCATCACGTACTCTTTGATCTGTATCCCTGGGCCTCCTGGCTGTCCTCATGCAGGCACCACCTCTCTAGGTTCCAAGCATTTGCCATGGCAGTCACCATGTCTGGAGAGTTCTTCTTCCCCTCCAACCCCTGGCTCCCTCAGCTTCCTCCAGGTCTTAACTGAAGTCCACCTGCCTTTTAAGCCCTTATCTTCTGTCTTAGAATTGATATTAAGTATTGGTTCCAAGGCAGAAGAGAGGTATGGGCTAAACTCATAGAACTAGGAAATTTCTGAGACTAGATTTGAACCCAAGACCTCCTATCTCCAGGCCTGCCTTTCTACCCACTGAGCCACCTAGATGCCCCTAAAGCCCACCTTCTTTAAGAAGCCCTTTCTAATCCTTCTTAGTGCTTTCTCTGACTACCCTCCCCCCCCCCCCCCAAATTTGTCCTTTCTGGACCTGGTTTGTGTCCAGTTGTGTGTGTGTGTGTGTGTGTGTGTGTGTGTGTGATCTCCTCCATTAGTCTATGAGATCCTTGAGGGCAGGGACTGGCTTTACCCTTTCTGTATCCCCAGCGCCAGGCACAGTGCTTGGCACAGAATAACAACTTAATAAATGCTTATTGACTGGGACTCAAAACACACAAATCAGCTTGTGTGAAGGAAACCTTTCTCTCCTCTGCTGTTGAAAATCCATCTTGTCCTTTTCTAGGTTAAACGAAGGACATACTGTGTACCTGGAACGCCATATTTGTGGTCAATTATTTGGTGAAAAGTTCAGGCATTTCCACGCTTTGGGAGGATGGGGAGAATTACAGAATTCGGTAAGTTGCTCATCTTTCAGAGCTGTTCTCCAAGGACCCAACAAAACTTTGTAATGCCCAGGAGCTAATTCTTGTTTTTAACCCTCACCTTCTGTCTTAACATTGATACTAAGTATTGGTTCCAAGGCAGAAGAGCAGTAAGAGACAAACAGTGGGGTTAAGTGACTTGCCCAGGACCACACAGTTAGGAACTCAGTAGCTAATTCTTAAAGCATCTTTTTTATGTAGGAACAAGAATTCGATCAGTGTCATAAGGGAGAGGAACAAAGGACATAAAGCTCGTTTTAGATCAGTGTCACTCAATATGTCAATGCCACTGAGATGGACGGGATTAGAACATAAAAGAGAAAACTGTCACTATATGGCTTCTTGTTAGTGTCTTGTGTTTTTGTTTTTTATTTATTGATTTTGTGGTAAAGATATTTTACTTTTTACATGTAATAACAATTTTCCACATGAGTTTTCTGAAGTTCCATGATCCAGATCATCTCCCTCCCTTCCCTCCCTCCTCCCAGAGCTGGTAAACAATTCGATCTGGGTTATACCTTTATTATCATGCAAAACTATGTCCATATTGTTCATTTTTGTAAGAGAATAGTCAGAGAAAACCAAAATTCCCCAATAAAAACCCAAATAAACTAAAGGGGAAAATCGCATGCTTTGATCTGTATTCCAGCTCCAATAGTTCTGTCTCTGGAGGTGGAGAGCATTCTTTGTCCCTCAGAATTGTCCTGAATCATTGGATTGCTGAGAGTAGCCAAGTCTTTCACAGTTAATCATTCCACAATATTGCTGTTACTTGTTAGTGTGAATGAACTGAGAAGGAAAAGGCAAACCACTCCAGTTTCCCTTTACTTGTGATCAGGTGCTAGAAAGATTTTTCCTGTCTTCTTTGAGGAAAGGCGATCATTTGTTCACTCAACACTCACTTATGTTGTGCTTATTATAGAGTACCATAACAACAACAACAACAACAATAATAGCTCACATTTATGTAGTGCTTTAAAGTTTGCAAAGTTCTTTACAAATATATTATCTCATTCTATTCTCACAATAAGACCCTGGGAGGCTGGGGCTACTATTGTTCCCATTTTACAGATAATAATGCAGATGGTAGCTAACAGTTAGATAGCTAAAAGTTCTTACTCTGAGTCACGCACTGTGCAAAGTGCTTTGCAGTTATTTTCTCATTGGATCCTCACAATGACCCTGGAAGGTAGGTGCTATTATTATCCAGTATTATTATCCTCCTTTTACAGATGAGGAAGCTGAGGCAAACAGAAATTATATAATAATAGCTTAACATTTATATTGCTCTTACTATGTGCCAGGTACTGTGCATTTATTATGTCATTTGATACAATCCTAGAAGGCCCGTAGAGGCTTGGAAGGTAGATGGTATTATCATCCTCATTTTATAGATGAGGAAACTGAGGCAGAGAACTGAAGTGACTTCTCCAAGGTCACATAAATAGTGTCTGAAGTTGGATTTGAACTCAGGGCTTCATGATTCCAGATTCAGTATTCTAAATTGTGGCAGCTTTCTTCCTCTCCCCACCCCTTCCCAGCTGCCTAGCTAGATTCATGTCCACTGAATTTTATTTCTTGTAGGTCAAGACTTTTGGAGACACCCATCCCTTCACCAAACTGGTGGTGAACCTGAAGGATGTGGACCCTGATGAGGTGTATTCCTCTGTCCCATATGAGAAAGGCTTTGCTCTACTCTTTTATCTTGAACAGCTTCTTGGAGGACCAGGTAATTAATGCTTGACACTGCTTTATTTTTGTCCTTGAGGGAAGAAGAGAAAGGCAAATCTTTTCCTTTAAGCTCCTCTGCTCAGCCTGCCATCTGTCAAAGCCATTTTCATAATTGCACCTTGGCTCAAAACCTGCCCTGTTATTGTAGAACTGCATGGCCTTTGCACGTTTCCATGGCAGTGGGACACCTTTCCTGTAACACAGTCTTAGTCACCTTGGGTCCAACAGCTAGTCAGTCGGTCAGAATTTGAACCTAGATCTTCCCATCTCTAAAACTTATCCTCTGTTCACTGAGTTTTGCTGCTTCTGTTATTGCCTCATTTTGTGTATGAGGAAATTGAGTTTCAGAGAGGTTAAGTATTTTATCTAAGGTCACATAGCTAGTAAGTGTCAGAGATAGAATCAGAACACAGAGGTGGCTCTGGACTCCATCCCCAGTGCTTTTCCCACTGTTTTATGATGCTTTGAGAATTCATCAGGTCTCACATCTCCTTGGGTATTTCCTCCAGTTCACATTCATCTCCCACTACTTTCTTTTTTTTTTTTTTTTAAACTCTTAACTTCTGAGTATTGGCTCCTGGGTGGGCAATGGGGGTCAAGTGACTTGCCCAGGGTCACACAGCTGGGAAGTGTCTGAGGCCAGGTTTGAACCTAGGGCCTCCCGTCTCTAGGCCTGACTCTCAATCCCACTGAGCTACCCAGCTGCCCCCTCCCACTACTTTCTAGTATGACTCCTTTACTCCAGTCAGGCCTCTTCTTTTCCCCCCATTCACATCATGCTCATTACCTTTGCCTCTGTCGGGGCCAGGTTCTCATGTGTCAATCTTGTGTTCCCAAGAAGACTACAATCCTCTTAAGAGCAAGGATCAAATCAGAGCTTTCTCTGGAACTCTCCATGGTGCCTGGCCTAAGTGCTGAGCCCGTAGAGGCCTTTCATTGACTGCTTTTTCCTCCTTTTTCTCTTAGAGGTTTTCCTGGCATTCCTAAAAGCTTACATTAAGGAATTTTCCTACAAGAGCTTAACTACCGATGACTGGAAAGCCTTCCTGTATTCCCACTTCAAAGACAAGGTGAGGGGGAAACAGCATTTTCTTATTCTTGTTACACATTTTGTGAAGGCTGTTTTGAGTTACTTTGCTAATGGTGGTAGCAGGCTAGAATTTTCTGGGAATTAAATGCACTCATCTTATTTGAATCTTAAAATGTGATCCAAACAGCATTGGTGATTTTATAGAATTTTCCTCTGAGTCTCAATTAGATGTTCCCTTTTTGTTCTCTCTACAATAAACCTGATTTTCTAATTAATCATTCAGCAAAGCATTGCACAATACAGAAGGCATATTGAGGGTAACCAGTTGGGCCACAAACCCATCAGTGAGTTGGGGGGGGTCTACCCCAGACACATAAAGATGAGGCCCCATGGCCTGGGTGGATGAGAACAATTTGTTCTAAGGGCCGGGAAGTTGGTGGAAGCAGATGCCATAGAGGGCTTAGAACTTGGCCACACGTCGAACACCCCAAGGTCATCCTCTGTATCCTGGGCCTTTGCCAATCATCCTGACTTTTGTCTTGTCACTAGGCTTGCATGACTCTGGAAGAGAGAGTGAGGCTGATGACTTTGTGCCACTCTGCCTTACTTAAATCTAATTGAGAACAAGTCAAGAAATCTCCCCATGATTTCATTGGTCCTCTTCCTCAAAAACAAAGAGCAAACCAACAGCACAAGACATAGAAGCACCCATATTTCTGGAAACTACCTAGAGATGATCTTGCCATAAGGCCCGTTATTGTAATTACATATTACTAAGTATACAATGAAGATCCTGCTGGCACCTACCTCCCAGGGTTGTGAGAACCAAATGAAGTCATATTTGTAAAGTGCTTTGCACTATAACATAAATCTATAAATGCCAGCCAGCTACTGTTATTTTTGTAATACACAGCTGATTTTGTCAGCGTTGGGGATTTCTTGTTCTCTCTGCTAGTGTAGATGGCAACTTAAACAAGAACTAGAGACTTGCCTAAGGCTCATGGGGTTAAGTGACTTGTCTAGAATCAGTCACATAGGAGGTAAGGGTCAGGGGACAGGATTTGTACCCAGTCTTATCAGCACTCTACCTACTAGTCTAAATATCTCTTTAATTATATTAATACTACTATGATATCCATTATAATCTCATATATTGAAGATTTTAGCACTCATGTGGGATCCCAATTTTGGCAGAGAAGGTTCTCATGTGGCGATTGGGTAATTTTCTCAATTGCTTGCAGACCGATATTCTTAATCAAGTGGACTGGAATGGTTGGTTCTACTCTCCTGGCCTGCCGCCTGTAAAGCCAAAGTAAGTGTTTCCTTCAGAAGGTGATGCTCCCCATCTCCTTCTAGTTTCTGGGTTTGTCCTCTGCAGTCACTGGTGGGCACTGCGGGTAGAATGGAAGCTCAGCTCTGCCCATACCCACCGTGTCTACTGGCAAGCACCAATAGCGTGAATCATGCTGGTCATTCTCCCACTGGAGCCCAATGGGATTGGGCTCCCTTCATTGCCTCCAAAGAGCCACAGCTCATTTCTCACACTCACATACAGATAGACACACAGACACCTGCACACACCCTCTCCTTGTACATGACTGCTGTTTGTTGAGAATTTCCAACCAATTTGTAGTAATACAAGGCACATTGAGTTTGAAGCTTCATTCATCTCAATTTCTCAGCTCTTGAATTGTGTTGATCAGATTTTCCTTGTGATGCTTCAGGTAGAAAAGCCCACGAGGCTTCCTTGTTCTTCCCCTGTGTTTGATCTTGAGGATATTTTGATGGAGTAAAAAGAGATGGATATTTGTGTCTTCATAAACTCTGTTCTTCCCTCATTTCAGGTATGATATGACTCTAACCAAAGCCTGTGTTGACTTGAGCCAACGATGGATCGCAGTGAGTAGTCCTGTGGGATTCTAAGAGTAGTCCTGTGGGATTCTAGGCTCTTCTTTAAAAATGACTTATCCAGGACTCTCCATGATGTCACCTAGCAGCTGGCCCTGGGAAGGTTGCTGCTGCCAATTGGATCTCCCAAGAAGCTCCCTTGTAGGGAAGCAGAGCTGGCAGGCAGACATGAGTCTCCATCACTGCCACACTGCCTGAAGTGCTGAGCCTTGGGGCTCCTAGGGCGCATTTCCAGGGCAACATATTGGCTTCAGTTTTGAGTTCAGGAACCAGAGGTTTGGATTTGGGCCTTAGTTTGACCCCCTGCAAAAATCAACCATGTTCTCTGACACATTATTGTGAAAGTGTTAGTCAACAGAGAGGTGGTATTGACTACCAGCGATGTGTAGGGGATTAAGGTTTGGTCTTGGAGTTGGAAGACCTCAAGTCAGATCTTGCTGCAGACATATCCTAGCTGAGTGACCCTGGGCAAGTTACAGAATCTCCCTCAGCTGAAAAATACAGGTGATAATAGCACCTTCTTCCCAAGTTCTTTTATAAGAATCAAATGAGATAACATTTGTAAAGTGCTTTGCAAGCCTTAAGTTGCTTTATAAATGTGAGTTATTATTACAAATATACCTTTCAGACTTGGAAAGTGAGCTTATCCACATGTCTCTCTTCCTGAGGTGTTAGAAGCTTTGACTGCTCCAAACTCCTGCTCTTCCCATGCCTCCTTGGTTGTCCTAAATAATGGGAGAAGGATATGAATCTTACTTCTTTTTTTTTCTCTTTCCCAAGAGCAATGAAAGAAGCCAGCTGTCGAGTATTGTGCCAGGCACAATGCTAAGCTTGAGTGGAAAACTAGAGGTGACACTTGGATTGTGACCTTTCAGTTTTTCAGAAAAATAGCTTGATCCCCGACCCAAGAATTTTTGGCAAAGTAACTTGTAAATTATTTTGAATTCTTTCAATATATTTAAAAAAAACCTCAAAACCCTATTCTGCTGGCAAGAAGGAAAGGGATGATTTACTTTACTGCTTCTTGGGGTTTTATAATTTCTAACCACAATCATTTGTTTTCTACTTGTTTATGTGACCTTAGTTTTCATAGGCTCTCCCTAAGAGACTGTAGATGCTACTACTGTATCTTTAAAGAGGAATGGAGGAATGAGTCCATTCAAAATTCTGTTCCCTCTTAAATATACAGTAGCAGCATCTATAGGCTCTTGGGGAGAAGCTATGAAGACCAATTATATTTATACTGGAAGCTGGATTTAGTTCTGGTTCTTAATACATGTACCCATATATTATTTATAAACCTAGATGATAAAATGAGCCTTTGGGGTTTTTTCGTTGTTGTTTTTAGGCCAAAGAAGATGATTTGAGCACATTTTCTTCAGCAGACATAAAAGATATGTCATCTCATCAGTTGATTGAGTTTTTAGCATTGACGCTATTGGCGGTGAGTACTCTGTGTATCAAAGTATTGGAAATTAAAATGATGGGAAGAGTCAAGAGTAATATTAGAGCCTGTCATGGGAAGAAAAAATAAAAACATTATCTATAAAAAGGCATTTCTTTAAAAATATTTAAATACTTGATACTTCCAACCTGTGATCTCTTTTTCCTGGCATGTAAAATCTTCAGGGGAAGGCCAGATGATCGTTTGCCAGAGATACTACAGAACAGGGCTTTTAAACCTGTTTTGTGTTCGAGGCCCCTCTGGCAGTATCTGGTGAAGTCTGAAAGACCCCCCCCCCCCCTCTGAGAATGATGTTTTCTTAACTATTTTTAAGTCCTTTCCTTCTGTCATAGAATCAGTACTGTGTATTGGTTCTGAGGCAGAAGTGGGGTAAAAGGACTAGGCTGGTGATGGCAAACCTATGACATGCATGTCAGCACTGACATACATAGCTATTTTTGATGACACGCAGCTGCATGGGGCTGCATACAGAGAAGTCTGGGACCGCGTGGCAGGGATGAAACATTTGCTGTAGTGTAGTGTAGACATTCTGTGCACTATAGATGACAATTCTACCTATATTAATTTATTTTGGTTTATTAAATACAGTTATATATTACAATTATACATTTTTGTTATTTAAACTATAAATATCACAAAATTATGGGTTGTTTTTTTTTCTCAAAGTGACACACCACCTGAGTTATGCTTGTTTTTTTGGCAAATTTTGACACACCAAGCTCAAAAGGTTGCCCATCACTGGGCTAGGCAATGGGGGTTAAGTGACACAGCCAGGAAATGTCTGAGACCAAATTTAAACCCAGGACCTCCTATCTTTAGGCCTGACTCTCAATCCACGGAGGCAACTAACTGCCCCCTCACAGAACTTTCTTAATAATAACAAACATATACAAAACTTAGTTGTTCCTGAATCAGTTGTTCCATTTGATCATATCCAATATAATTCTTTCAATTTATAAAATTCTTGGTATTTCTACTAAGATCATTTCTCTGTCTCCAACTTCTTTCTTCCAAAAAACACAGTTGAAGTGGCCTGTAATGCTTTGTTTTTCTTTTAGGCACCAATGCCAGTACCACATTTAAAGCGAATGCAGGAGCTGTACAACTTCAATGCTGTCACAAATTCTGAACTACGCTTCAGGTCTGGAATCTTTTAGTGGACTCTTAGAAGGAGGAAACATTCCACAGTGGAATCATTTAGTGCATGGGGAAAGGGAGGGCAGAGAAAGTCACAGTCATAAATCCGGGGAATTTCTCTGGATAAATCTAGAGAAATCATTCAGACTGTTGGGAAATGGACTGAGATCTTTGGGGAGGGTCACGCTCCTCACATTTGTGGGACATGGACATATGATGCTTTAACAACATTAGGAAAGACTTTCTTCCAAAATGACCTCCGTCCCTCCCCTCTGTTCTTATAAGTTTTCACTTTAGTTCTCTGACTCAGAGTCCTCGTCTTTCCCCAATTAAAGTTCACAGTGGTGCTGTGGCTGAACTGTCAGATCCCAATGGATCAGACATTAGAATCACATTTCATTACTGGGCTCTCAGAATCTCAAGCACCCTTTGAGGAGGGGAAGTGCTCTAAAAGGAATTTAATTGTGTTGGCAGATTGAACTTCAAGTTTTCTGAAAAGATCTAGAAATCATTTTCTGCCTGAGATATTGTTATAAATCTATTCTGAGAATTAACTATTATTACTTGATGGTTGTTTTGTCTAAGGGGATTAGAATAGGATTAAAATCAGGTACAGTGTGTTTTGAGTGTTGTTTTTTTACACTGAGTTCTATCAGTTTTACAGTGTGACATGTATAAGGACTTAACTTCTTGGTACTTCAATTTCCCCAAAATTAAAACTGAGGAAGTCACCACATCAGGCCCTTTGAGACCATCCGTGTTTATAGAGTCAAGGGTTGCCGAGTTCAAATTCTGACTGTCACTGACAGAGTCACCTGTGTGACTGGGGCCTCAGTTTCAGCTTCTATTAAAAAGAGGATTGATGCCTGGCCAAGGCCCACTCTCAGGCCTCTCATGCTTTGTCTTCTCTCTTCAGATGGCTGCGCCTTTGTATCCAGTCCAAGTGGGAGGACGCCATCCCTCTGGCCCTAGAAATGGCGACAGGACAAGGAAGACTAAAATTTACACGGCCCTTGTTCAAGTAAGAGCTCAGCATCAGGGTCTCTTGAGCCCTGACACGAGGATGATGGGTCAATTGATAAGATTCAGACCAAGCATTTATTGAGCATTTACTTGGTGAGGGCTAAGGGCTGAGTGCTGAGGACTGAAAGACAGGTAGAAGAGTTCATGTTACTTTTTTTTTTTTTTTAACCCTCACCTTCCATCTTAGAATCAATACTGTGTATTGGTTCCAAGGCAAAAGAACAGTAAGGGTTAGGCAATGGGGGCTAAGTGACTTGCACAGGGTCACACAGCTAGGAAGTATCTGAGGCCAGGTTTGAACCCAGGACCTCCAGTATCTAGGCCTGGCTCTCAATCCACTGAGCCCCCAGGAGCTCACATTCTACAGGGGAGGGTGATGAGCTTCAGGGACTGGGGGCAGGGGCAGGGAGAAGAGGAGGCTGCAGCGGAGGCAGTGCCTCCACAGTAAGGGACAAAAATGGCAAGGCAGCTAGGGCATGTCCTGAGCTGTTTTAGGAATGAATGGGAAAAAACGCTTTTCAACCCCATAAAAACAAACACATTTTTTAAAAATTGTGATTAAAACACTTTTTGTATAAAGAAATCCATGTGATGATGATGACGACAACAATGGTGATGATATTGTGGCATGGGGACTATGGCTTCTAGTTCATTTTTGAGGAAAGCCTATCCATAAGGCTTTTTAGATCAGTTTTCCCAGTGCTGTTATCAGGGAAGATTTCCCAGCAATCCTTAAAAAGTTATTTAAGAAAGTTTAAAAAATCCAGTCTAGTCAGTGGGTTCAGTGCTCGTTCTCTCCAATGACCCCAAAGGTCACTGAGATGCCCTGCTTTCATTGATGGAGACCACTATCTCAGCCTCTTACAGTTGAGAGCCAGATCTAGAGCCCTCCCCACAGGGGAAGTGACTTGCTGAGGCTTGTACAGTTTGTACTTGTCAGGGGGAGAACTTGAACTCTGACCTTGCTGACTCCAAGGCCTGCTCCGTATCTGTCACATTTATTTCACATTGTGGAGATGCAGGATAACAGCTCTGATCAACCCCGGTATTTCCCAACTGTTGTAAGATAAATTAATAAAATGTTTAAGATTAGTTATTTGCAAGCAAGGCTGGAGAATTCTAAATGGAATGGGGAAGCAGGAAGAGTTTCTTTCTCTGAGATGGACTGCATGTTGGCTGGGAGACCCCAGGGGAAATGGAGTTTGTATCCTGATATCCTAATATCCTGAAGGAAGAAATCACCTGCCTGTGGGGAGTTAGGTTGAGACTATAAAACCTAAACAGGGTTGCTGGTCAGCTCGGGTTGGTTTAGCTCCCTGACTTACCCAATTGAGGAGTACTGGCTGAGGTCCTGGGAGAGCTGAATCATGGCTGGATTTTGACAGGCCTCAGTAGTGAGGATCCCACTTCCATTCCTCATATTCCTTGTGCCCTGCTATAGTCTAAAGCTTAGTGTAGATAAGTTCATTCCCTGACCCTGGGGCTTGCCCATAGGTTAGTAGAATAGAAACCCCTTTTCCCCTTCTTTCAAACTTTAGTTTATCGAATTAAAGTCGTGTTCATAAATGCTTTGGTCCCCGTATTACTCGCTTATTTTGATTTCAGAGACTCCCTGGTTAGGTGGATCTGTGAGGCAGTTGGGATCCTAACTGTCACTTCCTCCAGCTGCCAAACCCATTCTTGAATTGTATTTCCCCAACTTGCTAGGTCCCAGTCTGTTGCCCCGTCTGTCCTGTCTCCTGTAGAGATACGAGAACATTTCCCCAGCGGCCCCCAGAGACCGCCCGAGAAGCTGGGGGAGGCTTGCAGTCTCTATCAGCAGTGAGGACCCACACCAGCTTTGTCATGACTTCTCTCAAAGTACTGCTGTTGCCAATAATTCATTCTTTGAGATGGAAACCCTTTGTAGGCCAGATGTGGGCATAGCCACCCCTCTTCTGGAGGTGGAAGGAATGTTCAGAAGATTACAGGAAAACACAGCCCTGTATTTGGGTAGAGAAGAACTTTCCTATCTTGGGATTTCAATTGACTGGAGTCCAGTTTGATAAAGGATATTAGAGACTGTATTTGAATATTCGCTTTAGGAACTATGCAGGCTTACAAGTAAGCATGTCCTCGATTACTGGCTCCTTTTGTTTTTTAATTCACAAAAACAGATGCACAATGTCTCTTAGCCTATCATGGAGCATTTTATCCTCGTATTAAATTAAGTCAAATGTTGCATTGTATTAAAGTATGTACAAATCTTTTGCAGGGATCTCGCCGCCTTTGATAAATCCCGAGGTCAGGCTCTCAGTACCTATCAGCGACACAAAGCTAGTATGCATCCCGTGACTGCCATGCTGGTGGGGAAGGATCTGAAAGTGGACTGAGGACTTCCCTGCCCGCCCAATGCCTGCCAGTGAATGACCGAAGCATATAGTCTGTGACTCGCTTTGTAATCACATTCCCATTTACGTGCACATTTGTTTTCTATTGTATCAGTGATTTTTGCCAAAATAAAACCAAGCTAAAATTTTTTAAGCTGCCCCTCATTTGTCACAAAGAATTTCCACAGTGCTAGAAAACTTGCCACATTTAGTGGTTCTTAAGATGTCAGACCCGTGAGAGGAAGAGGGCCCCCACCCCAGCCCCAAGCTCCCGTCCACAGATGTGCCTCATGCATGATTCACTTGCTTAGTTGAAAGCGGCTGCCGTCCAAGAGTTCAGCACCCTCCATCTTCTAGTTTTTAAATAATCTTGGAGGTGTGAGCGCTTGAGCTCTTCAGTCTTTGAACATCTTACTTGGGAATAAATTCGTGCCCTCACAGAGTTAGTTGACAATCACCTGTGAACAGAAATCAGACGGATTGCCTTCAGGGTGGGGGTCCCCAGGACAGAGCCCTTCCCTGTGCCTGGCGCCGGCCCCGTGAGGCGGGGTCAGCTTTTGGTGTGTTCCTCCATCTGGGTACTAGTTCTTTGCTTGGTTTCCAAACTTTCCTCTCCAATTGACAAGGTCCAGAGCACCTTCGGATTCTTTAGTCCTTTTGGTGGTGGTTTTCAAAACCAGTAGATTTTGGCGGGGGCAGACTTTATTTTTTTAGGAGGCAACCACACAGAGGTAAATCCTCCCTCGGACACTTGTGAGCAAATCACGGAACCGCTACCCACCTTAGTTTCCTCATCTGTAAGAAAGATCAGTCCTCCCCAAAATGAGGGGAATGGCACATCCCTCTCCGTGCTGGTAGTCACGAGGCTGGCCTTTTCCTGCTCCTTGAGTCTAGCTGATGTACCAGACAGCTGGCCTACAGCCACGGGGAGCACGCTGCAGTGCTAACTGTTCGTGGCATGTATACCTGGGGGAATAGGCCTATTTATTACTCTTCCACACTAGTTACATACTTCTGCAGTCACGGGCTAGTCAATAAACCAAGGAGTGGGTAGGGAGGAGACCTCAAATCAGTTTGATGGTGCCGTGGGATCCTGGGAAAGTCACTTCTGTCACATTTATGAAGCATCTGCTAGGTGCCGGGCACTGTGAGAAACACCGGGCAGACAAAAGGAGGCAAGAGAGTTCCCGCCTCCAGGGGCTCCCCATCTAACGGGGAAGACAACATGCAAACACAGACGCGAGGGAGGCAAGCTATCCAGACTAAAGAGAAAGGGTGCCGGAATGAGACCTGTCGGTGGCCCAGACAATTCTCAAATCAAAGTTACAATTCGATATGCAAATCTGCATTGGTGGAGAGAGCTTCCATTCTGGGAGTTCCCTACACGAAGGACATTTTGGGTGTCGACCTCCCCTCCTTCCCCAAAATCTTACATTTTCTATTTTATTCTAAGCAACCTCTTGAATGGCATTCCTTTATGTCCCACTCAGGCATCATTCTTTCACCTCAGCCCCAACAGCTTCCATTGTCATTTCTTTTAAGTTATTAAGATGACGTTCAACTATGATTGACATGTTTGAAAGATCACCTTCTAAGGAAAATGTTAAAATATCTAAATCATAGGATCATCTATTTAGAGCTAGAAGGGATCTTAGAGGTCATTGACTCCAACCTCTTCATTCTGTAGATGAGGCTCGAAGAGGTTGACTCTTCTAGGGTCACCCCACTAGAGAGCTGTCTCTTTTTTTTTTTCCACTCCTACTTTTTTTCCTCAATGACATGTAAGAAAAATGTTAACATTTGTTTTCTTTACATTTTGAGTTCAAAATTCTTTTCCTTCATTTTCTCCTTGATAAAGCAAGCAATTGCTATAGATGATACATGTGCAGTCATGAAAAAGATTTCCATATTAGCCATGTTGCAAAAGAAAACATAGACTAAGAAAAAGAAAAAATAAAAGTTTGCTTTGACCTGCTTGGACTTCATCAGTTCTTTCTTTGGGGGATAAATAGACATAAGTCCTTTGGAATTGCCTTGGATCTTTATATTGCTGAGATTCACTAAGTCATCCGGTTGATCATACCATAGTGCTGTATAGTTTTCTCCTGGTTCTGCTCACTTCAATTTGCATCCGTTCATGTAAATCTTCCGAGGTTTTTCTAAAACCACCCCCTTGTCATTTCTTACTGCACGATAATATTCCATCACAATCATATACTAATTTTATCAGCCATTCTCTAATTGATGGATTAATTTTCCTTCCCTCAGTTTCTAATTTTTTTGCCACCATAAAAGGAGCTGATCTAAATATTTTGATTTATATATTTCCTTTTTCTTTGATCTCAGAGAGCTAAGTCTTATGCTAAGCTAGAAATGACCTGGATCTACCATTACTCAACAATACCAGCCTCTTGCTCCTCTAAGCAAGTTGGTGTACTTGCTGTTTCCCACTGGCACAGTCTTCGTTGGCCTCAGTTTCCTCAGCTGTAAAGTGAGGGTTAGACTTGATTATCTTTCAGGTCCCTTCAACATCCAAAGTTTTGAGCCTACTATCCCAGCTATGCCCCTTCCTACTTCCATATCTTAACTCACAAGCTTCTTGAAGGAGTAATAGAGATCCGAGAAGACCTGAGTTCAAGTTCTGTCTCTGGCACATCTTAGTTTTGTGGCCTTGGCCAAGTGTCTTAACCTCTGAATTATAAATATTAAAAATGATAAAGGCTGCTATAATAATATAATTTAGTAATTTAATTAAAGCCAGGCTGATAGATAAAGTCATTAGACCACGCGCTTGTAAGAATTCAAAACCGCCGCCCTCACCATTATTGTCTCCTGTCTCCTCCCGAGTCTGCTGGCCAAGAGGCCACTCCCTCCTAACCCAGGAGATTTAAACTCTTCTCTGCGTGGAGACGTAGGCCTCCCCATGCCCAAAGAACCGGAACCGGAAACCCGTTGGACCACGGGAAATGTAGTTTGATAATTTCCCCGTGTCCAGAAAATACATATATATATACTTAAAGATGGCATCTCCCAAATTTCACTTTTACAGAATGCCTCAGACTACTCTACCAGTTTTTACAAAGGGCCTGGCCTCAGACACTTCCCAGCTGTGTGACCCTGGGCAAGTCACTTGACCCCCATTGCCCAGCCCTTACCACTCTTCTGCCTTAGAACCAATACACAGTATTGATTCTAAGATGGAAGGTAAGGGTTTTTAAAAAATAAATAAAATAAAAAGGTGCCAATCTGAACTAGAAGAGGGAATTTCCTCTGGGGAAAAAAAAATCGTGATGGAATATTATTGTGCAGTAAGAAATGACAAGGGGGTGTGGTTTTAGAAAAACCTCGGAAGATTTACATGAATGGATGCAAATTGAAGTGAGCAGAACCAGGAAAACTATACAGCACTATGGCATGATCAACCAGATGACTTAGTGAAATTCCTGGGAATCTCCTAGACCAGCGATGGGCAAACTACGGCCCACAGGCCAGATGCGGCCCCCTGAAATATTCTATCCAGCCAGGTGACATTATTCCTAATCTCATGAATACAATGAGTAGAATACAATACAATGAAACTTCAAAAGAGTTGCCTTAGAAACAGACCGACAGAAGAGCATTTCCTTTCCTTTGGCCCCTTCTTTAAAAAGTTTGTCCATCACTGGCCTAGATGGATGAAATCACAGGTTTTTTCTCTATCACTTTCTTTCTTTATTTTTCAAACTTTTTTTTAATTTTTCTCAATTTCACGTAGAAATAAATGTTTCCAGTTGTTCTCTGACATTTTGTGATCTGCGTTCCCCGTACCTGCCCAAGGCAGTAGCTACTCTGATACAGGTGGTAGCAGTCTGCCACTTCCTTTGAAATAGCCTGTCCCTACCCTGAACTACCCTTATCCTGCTCAGCATTCAAGGCCAGACTGTGCGCCGCCTCTTCCTTCCCTGACTCCAGCAACTCAAATTACTCTTTTCCTTTCTCCGATCTCTTACAATAATATTCTTGGTCTGTACTGCACAATTGGATATTGAATTCTTTTTTTTTTCTCTTCTCAATTTTGAATTTCATGGAGGTGAGCCTTCTCTCCTCCTGCTGGCTTGTGAACTCCCCGAGGGCAGGAAACCCACATGCCTTTGTGTCCCGAAAGTACCCACACATGGCACTCAGTGTATGGTTTTGACTTCACTAAGAAATGACAGAATCACAATTATCCTTCAATGCCTGGAGAAAAAAACTTGCCCTTAGTGTTCTCCTCCCACCTGGGGCTACTCAATTAAGAGGAAACTTTATAGAGACGGGGAGGGAAGTCCCAGAGGTAAATGAGACCCAAACCATGGAAAACGGAAAATTTGTCTTTAGGAGATTTAATGGTAAGTTTCCATGATTGAACTCACCAGTCACATGCCTTCTCCATCAACAGTGCTTCCTTTTTGTATACTGACCCCGTTTAAGCAGGTGATGCCCCTTCCCTTTTTTTAATTTTTTTTTTTAAACCCTTAATCTCGGTGTATTGTCTCATAGGTCAAAGAGTGGTAAGGGTGGGCAATGGGGGTCAAGTGACTTGCCCAGGGTCACACATCCCTTCCCTTTTTTTTTAATACCTGCAGGGATTTTTTTGGTTTGGGAGGAAGCAATTGTGATGATGCACATCTGTGATCTCTGCTAATGGGGAGACTTGAACTTCGCAGGGTTCTGAGCTAAGGCTAAAGACAATTGTTATCTGAAGTAAGTCCAGCACCAGTCAGGGGAGTGGGGTGGGGCATGGGCTTTAAGATGCCCAAGGAAGGACAAACCGGTTCATTTTGGAAATGGGTTGAGTCAAAAGAAGGGAAAGAAGAAAGGAAGGGAGGAAGGAAGGAAGGAAGGGAGGGAAAGAGGAAGGAAGGAAAGAAAAGGGAGGAAGGAGAGGAAGGGAGGAAGGAAGGAAAGGAAAGAAAGGAGGGAGGAAGAAAGGAAGGAAGGGAGGAAGGGAAGGAGGGAGGAAGAGTGAGGGACAAAGAAAGAAGGAAAAGAGGGAGGAAGGAAAAGAGAAAGAAGGCTAAAGAAAGAAAGAAAGGAAGAAGGGGAGGCAGGGAAGGAGGAAGGAAGGAAAGGAACAAATAGGAGGAATGGAGGGAGGGAGGAAGGAAAGGAATAAATTGGAGGAATGGAGGGAGGGAGGGATGAAAAATAGGTAGGTATTAGTATATATAATTTAGACCATCAATGAAGCGAGCTATAGATATATACTGGACAGCTAGGTGGTGCAGTAGATAGAATGCCAGACCTGGAGTCAGCAAGACTCATCTACCTGAGTTCAAATCTGACCTCAGACACTTGTGAATGATCTTGAGCAAGTCACTGAACTCTGTTTGCCTTAGTTTCCTCATCTGTAAGATGATCTGGAGAAGGAAACGGCAAACTGCTCCAGTATCTCTGCCAAGAAAACCCCCAAAGAGATCACAAAGTTGGGCACGATTGAACAACCACAATAAACATGCACACCTGCCATCCATCACTACAGAGCACCTGATTTCCTACATTATTCTTGCTCCTTCCATTCTCTGTGATGCTGACCTTTATTTTTTTCTGTAAAACCATAGCTTTTGGATTAGTCTTTGCATGTTGGTCTTTAAAACTGCTCTATTGAAAATGGACCATCATTAGCCAAAGGTTTCTTGTAAGTCAAACATCTTTATTTCGACACCATTAGCTATAGACCAAGCCACACAAACACGCTCAGTGCTCCGGGGAACATGATTTCTTTCCTGGAGAAGCTTTGCTGAGTCGGGGATCACCTCATCTGATGAGATAACCTCCATCCTCGAGTAGTGAACTCCTAATGAGGAAACTCTCCCCCAGTGCTTAGAGTGAGCAGACAACGTCCCTCAGAGGCAGGACAACCTGAGACCAAGCTTTGAACACAGAATTACTATGTGATTCTGGAAGACTCAGTTACTCAGTACCTCCAAGGGACTCTCTAAAGCAGTGGTTCCCAAATTTTTTGGCCCACTGTCCCTTTCCAGAAAAAATATTACTTAGCCCCCCTGGAAATTAATTTTTTAAAATTTTAATAGCAATTAATAGGAAAGATAAATGCACCTGTGGCCATCACCGCCTCCCTGGATCCCTGCAGCACCCACCAGGGGGCAGTGGCACCCACTTTGGGAATCACTGCTCTAAGGGCTAGAGTATGCAGAGAATCTCCTACTCTCTGCTGGTAATCTGTCTACCATGGTCCATGAACATTAAATTAAAATCAATCAAAATTTAATGAATTAAAAATGATTTTTTCCATGAACAAACCTTTTTTTAAATTCCCTTCTCTTCCTTCACCTTGTAACAAATAGGTCCAGTCAAATTTCCAAATTGGCTCCATCCCAAAAGTCTGGTTGTTTATTTGCAACCCTTTGTTTTGGATAGGTGTTAGAGTGGTTTGCCATTTCCTTCTCCAGCTCATTTATGGATGAGGAAACTGAGGCAAATAGGGTTAAATGACTTGCCCAGGGCCATACCATTGATAAGCGTCTGAGGCTAGATTTGAACCCCAGGACCTCCCATCTCTAGCCTGGGCTCTCAATCCACTGAGCTGCCCAGCTTCCTCCAATATATTCTTTTTTTTTTTTTTTAAACCCTTAACTTCTGTATATTGGCTCCTAGGCAGAAGAGTGGTAAGGGTGGGCAATGGGGGTCAAGTGACTTGCCCAGGGTCACACAGCTGGGAAGTGTCTGAGGCTAGATTTGAACCTAGGACCTCCCGTCTCTAAGCCTGACTCTCAATCCACTGAGCTACCCAGTGTTATATTGAATCTCTGGGAGCTTGAAGTTCACCTTTGATTGACAAATAAGTCAGTTGGATGGAATGTTCCCAGGGAGTCATGCGAAAGGCAGGAGGAGGGCAGTTGAGAACCCTATGCAGAAGTTCTGGGTCTTTGACCTGTGCTGAGGCTGGAGATCGGTGGATCCTGGTCTTGGAGTGAGAGGTGCAAACTTCTCTCTGCAAACTCTTCCTGTACTTGAGATACGGTGCCAACCTGTACCTGACCACCACCTCGGTGTCTACTGCCCCTAGATATTAGGAGTTTCATCATCTAGATATCTAGGTTTCCCAGAGCCCGGGAGGGATCCGGGAAGTGGGCAGGAGACGAAGAAGAGGGTGGAAAGGGTGGACATCACTCAACTGTAAGGCTGAAGATCTATTGAAGAAGAAGTCAAAGATTTCCCAGCAGTTTACCTACTCTGGTTTAGTCCTGGCCAGGCTGAACCAGAGGGAAGCTACATTGATTCTTCATTTGGCAGCTGTTGAGATTTCATTAGTAACCATTAGAATAGGGTCTCCTACCCTATTATCCTTCTTGTTTAATATAAAGTTTAAAGTACCTTCCTAAAGCAGTGTCAAAGCTTGTTTTGGGAAGGGAGAAATCGCAGTCAGAACAGGAGGCGTTATTCTAGCTAAAGAGCCCAAATCAATATATCAATTAACCCCAGGTGGGTCCCGAAAGGATCTACCTCTTAGACCTGAAGGATCCTGCCTGGGCAACTGTTATAAGGGAGAAGGTCATCTTATCCTCTCTGTACATCAATTTACCATCTCAAATAGATCAAGAGACCTCCAATAATTATAACACCAGCTGCCCTAATATATTCTTTTTTTTTTAACTGTTTTTTTTTATTTTAAACCCTTAACTTCTGTGTATTGACTTATAGGTAGAAGAGTGGTAAGGGTAGGCAATGGGGGTCAAGTGACTTACCCAGGGTCACACAGCTGGGAAGTGTCTGAGGCCGGGTTTGAACCTAGGACCTCCCGTCTCTAGGCCTGGCTCTCAATCCACTGAGCTACCCAGCTTCCCCCATCCTAATATATTCTTAATAAAACATTTTTAATATGTTTTTTTCCAAGGTAGCTGGTTCCCTGAATTACACCAAAAGCCCCAGGTCCCCTCTCTCACTTAGCTTAGGCAGGCATTTGGTTGCCATGTATAGACCAAAGGGCAAAGCGAGAGAGGACTTATTTTTTAAAAAAATCAATTCCTTCCTTTCAAATATTACCCTGCCCCGATCATAATAGTCAATCCTGGGTTAAAACATTTCTAGGGTGAAGATAACATTGGGTCCATTGGTGCTTTCGCTCCCAGGCTAGATAATAAGGAGGTGTGTCTCCTGAGCCAGTTCCGGAGTGGATGGAGCTCTTTCCAAACAGAGGCTTAATTAGCACGAACAGGCAATATCGCCAGAGGAAAACACCTCTGACTGGCCTTCCTCCTTCTCCCTGGGCTGACTTCTGGGCCGCAGCCTTCGGAGGAGCGCACGCCGGCTTTGGGTCTCAGTCCTCTCTGGGCCACAGAGGTGTCATCCCAGGAAACGCGCCTCCAGGAGAGAGAAGATGCCCAGATATACGGTCCACGTCCGAGGGGAATGGCTGGCCGTACCGTGTCAGGACGGCGGCCTCACGGTCATGTGGCTGGGCAGAGAGGCCGTGAGGAGGTACATGAAGAACAAGCCGGACAACGGAGGCTTCGCCTCAGTGGATGACGTGAAGTTCTATGTGCGGAGATGCAAAGGGTTGGGTCTACTGGACCACGATGACCTGCTGGAAGTTGCCTTGGAGGACAATGAATTTGTGGAAGTTGGTAAGTGGAGTCAGCCGGACTCTGGGTCAAGCAGAAGTAGACCACAAATGGAGAAACGAGGTGCCATCTCTCAGCACACCATTCAAAGTTGTCCTTCTTGGCTGGAGGGTCGTTGGCTGAGAACTGGAAGGGATCTGAGAGGTTATCTGGTCTCATCTCATCATTTTACAGATAAGGAAACTGAGGCTCTTAGAACTTGGTTACCTATTCCAACCTCTTCATTTTATAGATGAAAAAACTGAGTCTCAGAGCAAAGAAGAGCCATTAAGGTCCTCTGGTCTCATCTCATGATTTTACAGATGAGGAAACTGAGGCTCTTAGAACTTGGTTATCTCTTCCAACCTCTTCATTTTATAGATGAAGAAAATGAGTCTCAGAACAAAGAAGGGCCGATAGGATTATTTGATCGAACATTCTCATTTTACAGAAAACTGAGGCTTAGAATGGGGAGAAATGACTTGCCCAAGCCTACACAATTTCTTTAGAAAAGAAGCTTTTGAAGGTCAGTTGTTATTTTAATTTGTGGTTCTTGAAAAAGGAGCAGGCCAAAGGGAAGACTTTATTTTATTTTTCTTTAAGGAGTTACTTTAAGTCCTTCATAACTAGATGGCACAGTGGACAGAGTGCTGGGCCTGAAATCAGGAAGACTTACCTTCCTGACTTTAATAAATAACCTCAGACACTAGCTGTGTGACCCTGGGCAACTCACTTAACCCTTTTTACCTCAGTTTCCTCATCTGTCAAATGAACTGGAGAAGGAAATGGCAAACCAGTCCAGTATCTCTGCCAAGAAAACCCCAAATGGAATCAGGAAGATCACGTGTGACTAAAACAACTGAATAACGCAATTCAGTGTGCTTGAACCCCTGTCTTCTTTTGCCCTCTATTTTCTATTTTTTAATGTTATTGATGCCTTTTGTTTGTACTTCTTGGTCATTTCTGGGCATACTCTCCTTGGCTTACCCTCTTCAGACTCAACCTTCCTTTATAGTAAAGAAAAATGCCCGTCCGGGTGACCACATTGAGCAATCTATAAAAGCGCTCAGTCAGTTGGTGTCTTCTATGTGCCAGGCATAGTATTAAGCATATATATATATATATATATGTCTCATATAGATATACACATATAAAGACATACATACACACATCTATATCACTTATTGTTTTTGCATTTATATGTTTAACACCATGCCTGGCACATAGTTGGTGCTTAAGAAATATTGATTGATTGATTGATCTAATATAAAATTATACTATGCTAGATAATTACACGATATATTTACTTATATATAATTATATATTCTATTTGACATCTCTAATAATTTGACAACATTGTGTCCTTTTAGTCCCTCACATCTCTGTCATAGGGACCGTAGCTTTAAAGCTGGAGGGGCCTTAGAAGCCATCTAGTCCCCTCATTTTAAACCTAAGAAACTGAGGCCTAAACAAATGAAGAGAGACTTGTACAAGGTCACGCAGAGAGTAAGAAGCAAGGATATTTCATTCATCGAGAGTTAATACAAATAAGGTGGAAAGAATGCAGGCACTGGACTCAAGAGACATGAATTCAGATCTTGCCTCAAATACTACTTTGATGACTTTGGTCCATTACTTAGCCTCTCTTTGCCTCAGTTTCCTCATGTTTAAAATAAAGAGATTGGATGAGATGACCTCTAAATTCCCCTCCAACTCTACGATCCTCTGATAACTATTATCATCTACCTTTGACTTCCCCGTCTCCTTGGTTTTCCTTCTGTTCATATAGACATCCAGACCATCAGTTAGAGTCTGTGCTTTTGTATAAGATGCACCTGAGTCTAAAGAGGGTTGTTCCTGAGAGTTCAGAGTTGAGCTGTAGTCTGTCGATAAACATTTGTTAAGCACCTACTATGTGCCAGGCACAGTGTTATGCCCTTCGAATACAAAAAGAGACAAAAGACGGTTCCTGCTCTCTGGGGGCACAGTCTAATGGAGGAGACAATGTACAAACAAGATCAATACATATAAACATACATACATACATACATACATACGTGCATGCATAGACACAGACACAAATAGATACAGAGACACATTGATACATGGGCCCTTAGATAGATAGATATGTAGATAGATAGAGACCCAGACAGATACAAAGGCATAGAGACAGACGGATAGAAGAAAGACAAATAGATAAAAGGAAAGATAGACAAATAGATGATAGATAGACAGAGACAGACAAATGAATAGATAGATAGGCAGAAAGACAAATAGATGAATAGATAGATAGAGACAGACAGATGGACAGATAGATAGATAGACTGATAGATAGAAAGACAAATAGACAAATAGAAGGAAAGACAGACAGATAGATGATAGAGAGACAGACAAATGGATAAATAGATGAATTGATAGATGGATGGATATGAGTGGTAGATGGATGGAGGATAGATAGATAATAGATGGATGGATGGATAGATGGACAGATAATTAGATAAATAGACACCTAGATGAATGGATGGATGGATAGATGGAAGGACGAGTGCATGGTTGGATAGATAGAACAATAGATCGATAGACAGACAAGAGAGACAGAGACAGAGAGAGAAAAGAGAGAGACACACACAGAGATGGAGACAGATGATGAATCTGTCTCTGTGTGTCTCTGATGATAATTGGTGTGTCCGATGACAATTGGAAACAATTAACAGAAGTATATGACTAGAATTAAGAGGGATATCAAGAAAGACTTCCTGAAGAAAGTGGGATTTTAGCTGGGACTTGAAGAAAGCCAGGGAAGTCAGGAGGCAGAGACATGGAGGGAGAACATCAGAGTCAGGAGGTGGAGTGTCTTGTGGGAAGGACAGTAAGAAGACCAGTTGTCACTGGATCATGAAGTATATGGTGGGGCATAAGGTGTAAGAAGCCTGGAAAAGAGGGGAGGTGAAAGGGAGAAGAACCAGCCCAGGCAGGTGAGCTGAACAACCTGGCCAGGCTGGGCTCAGGGAGAGCAGGATGAGGATACCCCATGGAGATATATAATAACTACTAGAATTAGATAGATAGATGATAGATAGATAGATGATAGATAGATAGATAGATAGATAGATAGATAGATAGATAGATAGATAGATAGATAGATAGATAGATGACAGACAAACAGAAGAGAGACAGACATAGATAGGTAGAAAGAAGAGAGATAGATAGATAGATAGACAAGAACTATTACTACCATTTATATAGTGTGTTAAGTTTGTAAAACACTGTACATGTTCTGTAGTTTGATCAGACACTGGAGCCCTGTAACATGGGAGTGTGAATTACCATGACCAAACGTGTTCCCTAAATTAATACTTTTAGACTAATCTTCCCATTGTTGCTATGCTATGTCTATTGGTGTGAGCTCAAACCCTTTGTTAGGCAGATGTTTTGTTATTATTCATGCTGTATTATTTCAGTGTATGCCTTTGCTTTGGAGGGGAAAAACGAGCAACAGTTTCCATTCTATTGATTAAACTATCGATGAGAAATGAGCCATGCCATGGCCTTGACTCATTCTAACTGTAAAATTTCTGAGTGCCGTCTCCAGCTGTGCATCCTTCAAGACTCTCCGGTCTTCTCGTTTCAGTGATAGAAGGGGATGTGATGTCTCCAGACTTCATTCCATCTCAGCCAGAAGGAGTTTATCTGTATCCTTTTTCTGAGCATCATCTTACTTATCCTTCTCTGAAATGATCACAGCTCTCCACTGCATAGATGTTTCCTTTAACAGGCTTTTCTCAGATACAGCAAATACCGGGAACCTGACAAGGTAAGATTTAACCAATGGTCTTTCTGGTAGGAAGGGGCAGCCAGGTGGCTTCGTGGATACAGTATTGGGCTTGGAGTCAGGAAGACTCATCTTTCTGAGTTCTAATCTGGCCTCAGACCCTGTTGGCCAACATCTACCCTCTACTCCTGCTTCTGACCCTTTGGGGCCAGATAGAATAAATCTAATCCCTCTTCCACATGATAACCTTTGGAACTCTTGAAAACAGTTATGATGTTCTCCCTTCCCTACTCTACTGTCTCTTCTTCAGGCTAAACAGCCTTACTAAGCTCCGCACTTAAATGCAGGGGGATGCTGGTAAATATTTAACTACCAGGTTTTAGGAAACAAAATGTTTTTGGAACAACCTTTGAAGTCGAATCTGCATTAGTAGCATTTTCTCCATCACTTTATAAAAACTCGACAAACAAGAAGACAAGAAGAAATCGAGCCCTGATTTGCACTTGGCTGATTTCTGAGGTGTAAACGCTCACGCTGAAATGTAATTGGCTCCAGCACCTTCCCTGCTTAGGTGGCAAAGTTCCCCGACCATTCTGTGTGTCCTCCTCGTGCGTACTCCCCAGCTTATTAATGTCCCCTTTAAACTATAGCCTCCCAAACTGAAAACAGCCCTCTAGGCGGCATCCGAATAGAGCAGAAAGCAATGGGCTCATCACCTCCTCATTCCAGAAATGACTGCCTCCCAACGAAGCCCGTGACTGGCCTAGCTATTAAGGGGTGCTGCCACCTCACCCCATTGACTCTAGTGTCTCATTTGTACCCCTTGAGTTCTCCCCCTCACTCAAATCTGCTTCTTTTGAGTAGTATATCGCCTTAGATGGAGACAGTCTGACAACCGAGGACCTGGTCAATTTAGGAAAAGGACTCTACAAAATCAAGGTAAATATCCTGGGCAGGGGAGAGACACCCCCCCCCCCCAGATTGCTGCTGTCCCACCTTGGGAAAGTAGCTCAACCGAGTTCCTTATCTACTGTTTCCTAGCTTACTCCAGAGGCTGAGAAGAAAGTCCAAGACTCCAGAGAGGTCATAGAAAGTATCGTGAGGGAGAAAACTGGTATCCGTCCCATTCTCCTTTAGGGCTTCAAGATATTATTCCCTTTTTAATGAAATGAGTGCCTATGGCTAATCTGGCCCATGGTTTCCTTTTCAGTTGTTTATGGAATCACTACTGGATTTGGAAAATTTGCCCGGACCGTTATCCCCATCAGTAAGCTAAGGTAGGTGGGAGACTTTTTTTTTTTTTTTGAAGAATTTACTTGGATTCTTTGTGAATTCATTTCATACTGCTCCTCAACAGTTTCGTAGTGGATTAGAATGAGTACTGGATTTGGATTTGGAAGAACATGAGTTCAAATCCTGCTACAGATAATTGCTAGCTGTGTGACCCTGGGCAAGTCACTTGACCCTCATTGCCTACCCCTTACCACTCTTCTGACTCAGAGCCAATACACAGTATTGATTCTAAGATGGAAGGTGAGGGTTTTGAAAACAAACCAAAAACAAAACACTTGTTTTCTGTACTAGTAACAACTCTAAGACAGGAGGGTAAGGGCTAGGCAAATGGGGTTAAGTGACTTGTTCAGGGTCCCACAGCTAGGAAGTGTCTGAGGCCAGATTTGAGCTCAGGACTTCTTGACTCCCTGGCTGGTGCTCTATCCACTGAGCCACCTACTTGTTCCTTTAACAAATACTTATTGGCTGACCTCCATCATTTGGGTGAAAATTATTAAATGACGAGATCCGTACTGATGTTTAAAAAGAACTTTTCTCTCTCCTCTCCTAGGGAACTCCAGGTCAATTTAGTGCGTTCCCATTCTTCAGGTAATGAGAGGTTGTTTTTTTTTTTTTGAAGGTTTTTCTTTGAATGCCAGAAGGGCTGGGGTTGCCTGGGGAAGACACATGTTTGCTCTATTGATGTTCTCCTAGGTGTTGGGAAGCCACTGATCCCAGAGAGATGCAGGATGCTCATGGCTTTGAGGATCAACGTGCTAGCCAAAGGATACAGTGGAATTTCCCTGGAAACTCTCAAACAAGTTATCGAAATGTTTAATGGTAATGGGCTGGATGCAGTGTTGGCTGGGAGTTTAATATAAAACAGAATGTTATCATAGCAGTCAATAGGATGATACAGGAAGGACAGGAAGAAGAAGGAAAAATTTTTAAGGGAAATAAGGCAGATGAATGTTATCAGAGGTGAGGTTCTATTTTTTATGTCAAAATATATCTTTTTTAAAAACTTCATTTTCCATTGAATATGGAGTCAGGAAGGCCTGGATTTGAATTCCACCTCTTACAACTACTAATTCTATAATCCTGGAAACAGCCTCAGTTTCCGCATCTGTAAAATGGGAAAAATAGTAGTATCTACCTTCAACAACAAGAATTGTTGGGAAAATCAAATGATATAATGAATGTAAAGTGCCTTTCAAACCTTAAGGGACCAATAGATATGAGCTGCTATTATCATTATTTGAAGAAGGAAATGGTAAACCAGTCCAGTATCAGTATCTTTGCCAAGAAAACCCCAAATGGGGTCATAGAGAGTCAGACATAACTGGAAAAAAAAAGATTGAACATCTAAAAATATTATTATTATTATTGACTTTACAAAGAACTAGAACTAAGTAACATAAGCTCAAACTATTAGAACTTTAACCTCCATTGGCAGAGCATCCCACTTCTAAAGCTTAAAGGTGCTTTAGAGGCTGTTTAGACGAATCCCCTCATTTTGCAGATGGGAAACTAAGGGCAAGGGAGACAATTACTGGCTGGCAGAAAATGATGGAGCCAGTTAGGGAGATGACTGGAATGCTGCCCGATTCCTGTAGGTGGGAATTTCCAATGTGAAGCATCATTGGACATTCATACATAATAATGATACAGGACCAGGCTACTAGAGTGCCCAGTTTGGGCGAGTTCAGCCATACCACTTCTGTTCTGCAAACCTGTTGTACCATTAGTCAATGTTCCTCTGTCTACTCGGACAGATCATGGAATTATGAAATCCCAGAACCAAGAGAGAACTCTGAGAGAGGCAATGGTGTAGTGGGAAATCCACAAGATTTGGAGCCAGGGGCCCCGAAAGTCATTTCTCTGGGGCCTCAGTTTCCTTATCTGTAAGATGAGCTGGAGAAGGAGATGAGCACCCTCTCCAGTCTCTTTGCCAAGAAACAATGGAAATGCTTGAATGACAGCAAAAACAAAAGGATGACTTTAAATTAGTCACTTAATTTCCATGAGCCTTAGTTTCCTCAATTACAAAATGAGGGAGTGAAACTAAGTTTCCTCTGTAGTGTCTTGAAGGTCTAGATTTGTGATTTCATACACCAGATTTTGCTGGAACATAGTGGCTGTCTGTAATAATAATGCCAGCTTTGGGATAGGGTGAGGTGGAGAGGGGGGAAAGGGATGGTAATGGCAGCCTGATTTTTTCCTCTTGTTCTCTCTTAGCATCCTGCCTGCCCTACATTCCAGAGAAAGGAACTGTTGGAGCTAGTGGAGACCTGGCTCCACTTTCTCACCTTGCCCTTGGCCTTATAGGAGAAGGGAAGATGTGGTCTCCAAAGAGTGGCTGGGCTGATGCCAAATATGTAAGGAATCTCAGGGACGCCCACGTGTATCTCTATAATTGCCAATCTGTTTCTAGCTCAATCTGAAACTGGGTTGGATTTAATTTAGGGTGCCTCTAGAGATAAAGTATTTTATTCTAGAGATAAAGCATTTTATTCTAGAATCTGTAGGGGAGTATCCCGCAGGAGTTTAACCTCCTGTAGGGCTATAATGGTATGTGAGGGAGACAGCATAGGCTCAGGCACTAAACAAGAGTAAAGAGGTCTTGAGTGCTAATCCTACCTCAGATCCTTAGCAAATCACTTTGGGCCTCAGTTTCTGTATCTATAAAATGGCAAAGTCGAAGGAGATGGCTTCTAAAGTTCCTTCTGGCTTTTGATCTATGATCTTAAGACCTTCATGTTTGATGTTACCAAGATGCAATGTGCATCAACCACATTGCCCTGACCTCAAGCGTATATGTGTGTGAATGCATGTATGTGTGTGTATGTGTGAGAGAGGAGGGAGGAGAGAAAAAGTGGTAGGAGGGAGAGAGAAGAAGAGATAGAGAGAGAATAAGAAATAGAGAGAGAAGAAGAGGAAGAAGAAGGAGGAGGAGGAGGAGGAGAAGGAGAAGAAGGAGGAGGAGGAGAAGAAGAAGGAGAAGCAGGAGGAGGAGAAGAAGAAGAAGGAGGAGAAGGAGAAGAAAAGAAGAAGAAATAGAGAGAGAAGAAGAGAGAGAGAGGAGGGAAGGAGGAAGAAGGGAGGGAGGCAGACAGAAAAAGAGAGAAAGAGAAAGAGACAGAAAGAGGAAGAGAGAGAGACAGAGAGACAAAGGGAGGGAGGGAGAGAGACAGACAGAGAGGGGGGAAGGAGGGAGGGATAAAGAAAGAGGAAGAAGAGACAGTAGGGAGAGGGACATTTCAAAATCTGAAAAATGTAAAAGTACACTCATAATCACTAAATTGAGTAGGTATTATTAACAATTACTAAATTGTTAGCTGAAAATTTAGCTTGGAAAGCAGAGAAACTAAGGGTATAATCAGTCAACAGCATAGAGAATGGGACCCTTGAGCAATCACAAGAACCTGGAATTTTCAATCAGGAAAGGACTCAGAGAGTGCCTGACATCCTCGAACAGGGTTGGTACTTAATAATTGTTTCTTGAATTAGTTTAGAAAAAAGAGGTAATAAGGGCTTGAGCGATTTCCACAGTGGATAGTTTTCCCTGAGCAATTGGGAAAGTTCATATTTTTAAAGCAGGAAAGAGTCTCCCTTCTAATCCAAGCACACCTGATGTAAATTCCCTCTACAAAATCAACAGGAGATTATTTACATTTGGTCTGAAGACTTGGGGCAGCCAGATAGCACAGTGAGCTTAGAATCAGGAAGATTCATGTATGCAAGTTTAAATCTGGTCTCAGACATTCACTAGTTATGTGATCCTGGGCAAGTCAATTGATCCCATTTGCCTTGGTTTCCCCATCTGTCAAACGGACTAGAGAAAGAAATGGCAAACCACTCCAGTATCTTTGCCAAGAAACCTCAAAATGGGGTCACAAAGAGTCAGATATGACTGAAATGACTGAACAACAAAAACATACATGCATATATGTGTATGTATATACATACACAGAGAACTCACTGACCCACGAGGTAGCCCTATAGACAGAATCAGGAGCAACCACCTGTTTGAGAGTAGTTTTCTTACTTGGAGCTGCCTGCCTCCCTGCCCCTTCTCCTTGCCCCCAGTTCTGGCTTCTCTGGATAAGGGGTGGGAGAGTCCAATTCTTTTTCCAGGGAAGAGTTTTCAGATGCTCAAAGATAACTATTGTGCTCTCTAGATGAGACTTTTAGTTTTATCATTGAATCAACTCATTGACACTCATTTAATTCTTTCCCATAAACACCTTGATTTGTTATTGTTAAGGAGTTTTTCAGTCATACCCAATTTTCTGTGACCTCATTCGGGGATCCAGGCAAAGCTCCTGAAATGACTTGCCATTTCCTTCTGCAGCTCCCATTATATGAGGAAACTGAAGCAAACAGGGTTAGGTGACTTGTCCACAGCCACACCGCTAAGAAATATCTGAGACTGGATTTGAAATGAGGAAGAATGAGTCTTCTTGACTCCAGGCCCAGCACTCTGTGCACTGTGGTAGCTCCTAACTTAGTTTGTAGCCTTGTGCAATTCCTACTCCTGCTTCTTTCTTGAGGGGAAGGGCTGGGGACATCTTTAACCTGCATTTTCTTTTGATAGGACATCCACATTTCCATGTTCAACAATCAGCAGATATTCTTTGAACCTCTGCTAAGTAGTAGGCATTGTGCTTGGCAGAACCATAACTAGGGCAAGGTCATGAGACCTTTGGTCCGAGGTGCTGAAAAGTAGAGGGTGTCAACAGTACCTCCAGCATAACAAAAACAACTGAGCTCATTTAAAGTGAAGCAATAATTAGGAAAAAAAAAAAAGGAAGCTATTAAGTGACAGTTTCCTTGTGGTCTTCCACATCCCAGGATAGCATCTGCCCTTTAGCAAATCAGCTTCTTTATATTCCAGAGTCTTTGTCTCTCTTTTCTTTAGCCTGATTTATATTTAAGCATAAACTTGCAGGAGTATTTTTTTGATGTTTGTACCAAGACAGAAAACATGTTTGTTATGGCGCTGGTATTTTATGCTATGAAGTGGAGAGTTAGCAAGGAGTCAACAAACATTTATTAAGCAGTTGCTGTATACCTGGTACAGTGCCAAGCTTTAAGGGTGCAAAGAAAGACAAAGATGATCCTCTTCTCTCATAGAGCTTCCAGTCTGATAGGAGAGATTTCATGTTAAAAATACGTATAGTAATACATGTGTATGTATGTACGTATATGTGCGTTCCACAATAGGGACAGCTAAGTGACTTGGTGCATAGAGACCCAGACCTAGAGATGGGGAGTCCTGAGTTCAAATCTGACCTCCGACATTTCGTAGCTGTGTGACCCTGGGCAAGTCACTTAACCTCCATTGCCTAGCCCTTAACCACTCTTCTGTTTTGGAACTGATTCTTAGTATCAATTCTAGGACAGAAGGTAAGGATTATGTAGGTATAGATTTATCTATATCCATATACACATGTACGTATATAATATATGTGTGTGTAAGATGCAGACAGAGTAATTCGAAGGTGATCTCAGAGGGAACCTAGAACTAAAAGGTTCTTGAAGGAAGTCGAGAATGCTAAGAGGCAGAGTCAAAGAGAGAGAGCATTCCAGACATGGCGGATGGCAAGTGTCAAATCGGCAAAATGGAAGATGAAGCATCATGTTTGAGGGACACCAATTGGCCAGCAAAGCTAGCTCAAGGGGCAGCGCAGAGTGTCAGAAAACGGGGAAGTTGGGAAGTGGGCGATGCCATGAAGAGCTTGGAATGCCAAACGAGGACTTAAATTTAATGGTGGAGGTGAGAGGCAGCCATTGGAGTCTATTGGGGACAATAGAGACGTAGAAAGGTCTCCGTTTGAGGAATGTCACTTTGGCAGCTTTCCGGAGGATGGATCGGTGAGACGAGAGACTTGAGGCAGGGGAAGCCTTGCTGAGGATACAGAAATGTATTGCAGAGTATAGGTGAGAAAAAGAAGGTTACAGGATGCTGGAGGGATCCGATGAGGCACCATCGAGAAGGAAGGACCTTGAGAGACAGATGGCTGAAAATTGTTTGCTTTCTCTGGGAAGGGGGAAGAGAGGGAGGAGGAGGAGGAATGGAACTCACGTTGTTAGAAAAGAATGTTAAAAATTATTTTTTACATTTAATTGGGAAAAAAATTAAATATCACTGAAACAGATAGTTGGAGAGGAGAGGGAGCATTTCCTTTTTTAAAAAATTCAACTCTTACCATCTGTCTTTGTAGGAGCTCCAAGACAGAAGGGGCAAAGGCTAGGCAAACAGGGTTAAGTCACTTGCTTCAGGTCACGGAGCTAAGAAATCTTTGAGGACAGATTTGAACCCAGATCCTCCCTACTATCCATTGTGCCAACTACCTAACTCTCAGCATTTCCTGTAGATGGGGAAATCGTGAGCGAGGCTATAGAACGTGACAGATCCACAGGAGAGTGAAGTGAGGAGCTTTACCAGAGTGGAAGGTTGGGGGTAGAGAAGTGGGAAGCACAGGTAGATAAAGCAAGGAAGAGCAGCGGAGATTCAGTGCAGCCACCAACGCAGAGAACTTCGATCATTTGGAGGCAGAGAAATTAAAACAAAAATAAAGTTAACAAATAAATAAGCTAATAAACAAACAAATAATAAATAAATAAAGCTAATAAACAAACACACAAACAAACAAACAAATAAATAAATGAATAAACAAACAAACAAACAAACAAACAAATAAATAAATAGTTAAAACAAAAATAAAGCAAATTAAACCAAAGACGGGCTAGGTTGGAGAAGGGCTCAAGCTAGAGCTGGAGACACAAACCCATAACAAATACATCCCGGCCTTAAAGATCCCTTTATCAGCATAAACAGAGATATTGAATCGGGTCATTAATTATTTCTGAAATCTTCTCGTGTCTCATAATCACTCTACAGGTCCTGGAAGCCCACGGATTGAAGCCAGTCATTTTGAAGCCAAAAGAGGTAATGTCTCTTAAAGGTGCCATTTTGGTCAAATCATCAATCTCTAACCTACCTCAGTCCCCTTGTCGTCCTCATTTGTAAATCGGGAATGATAGTAGCACCTACGTCCCAGGGTAGTCGTGAGGATAAAACAAGATGATATTTGTAAAGTGCTTTGCAAACCGTAACACACTCTAGAGATGCCAGTTTGCTATGACCATAGTCACCAGCCTATTATGGATCAGAGTCAGGAATCAAACCAAGGTCTTATGAGTCATTGATCTCGAGTTGGGAAGAACCTCAGAGAAAATCTAGTCCAACTCCCTTGCTTTACAGATAAGTTAACTGAGACTAAAGATCTAGTTAAATTAAGTGCCCAAGGTCACCCAACTAGGAAGAGTTCGAGTTGAGGTTTCAATGCAGGTACAGTACAATGGATAGAAGTTGTCAAACCTGGAGTCAGACACTCTCATCTTCCTGTCTTTGATCCAGCCTCAGACACTAGCTGTGTGACCCTAGGCAAGTCACTTAACCTTGTTTGCCTCAGTTTCCTCATCTGTAAAATGAGCTGGAGGAAGAAATGGCAAACTACTTAGAGCATTTTCCCCAAGAAAACCCCAAACGGGGTCATGAAAAGTTGAACACGAATGCCAACAACTGAACAACATTCTAACTGTGGTTGATGGTTCTATGCTGAGTACGAGGTAAAAATTCTACTAGAAAAATAAGTGAAACCAAGTCAGACTTGACTCAGAATTGGAAAGATCACAGAATTAATTTAGTCCAATCACCTCATTTTTTAAAACCTTTATCTTCCATCTTAGAAACAATACCATGTAACTTTCTGCACTAGTAACAGCTCTAAGACAGAAGGACAAGGGCTAGGCAATGGAAGTTAAGTGACTTGTCCAGGGGCACATAGTCGGGAAGTATCTGAGGCCAGATTTGCTCTTAGTCTGCTCTCAATCTACTAAACTGACCCTTCATTTTTTAGATGAGAAAACTAAGACCCAGGAAGGTTATTTAACTTGCCCAAAGGGCATAGGCAGCAAATGAGAGAGTCAGGATTTGAACCCAAGACCCTCCAACTTCAAATTTATGTACTTTCCATTATATCACAGTGTTTCTAACAATTGTGTCTATGTGTCTTTCTCCCAAGGGTCTGGCTCTCATCAATGGGACCCAAATGATCACATCCCTGGGCTGTGAAGCAGTTGAGAGAGCAAGTGCCATCGCAAGACAAGCTGATATTGTGGCTGCTTTGACACTGGAGGTGCTGAAGGGCACCACCAAAGCCTTTGATACAGGTCGGTATTGGTACCTGCCTCTCTTGTGGTTAGGTCAGCCAGTAGGAACTTGAAGATCCAGGAATGGGGGGTGCAGAAAGCATTGAGAACCAAAGCCTCTCAAATCACCAAGGGGATCCTTTGAGTAAATATAGATTTTTTTTCCCCCATCAAATCTCCAAACTGAATTCAGGGGATCTGGTACGGTGCCCTTACAAACTGTGTGACCACGGTTAAGTCACTTTTCCTCCTTAGATCTCAGTTTCCTCATCTGTAAAATGAAGGGGTTGGACTAGATGACCCCTAGGTCCCTTCCCGTTCGAAGTCTATAACCCTTTGATCATTCTGCTCGATGGATTCAGGAGAGATGAAAGGAATCATCACTTTATCAAGTAGACAGTAAAAATGGCAGTTTGTTACTCTCAAGGACACATAGTAATTGATAATAGCATCTCACATTTATACAGCACTTTGTCGTGACTGAAGTATTGTCTTTATGTGTTGTTACATTATCCCCATTTTGCAGTCGAGGCTAAGAGAGATCAAACTCCCTGGGCACAAGTCATTGGGCCATTGAGCATCAGGCCTTGGACTCGCCCCAGGATTTCTGTCTACTTGTCCTGAGCTATTGATATAATGGCAGGGCCATTGAGTCTGACCCAGAAGACAAAGCTCTCAGGGCATTTCATCTTCTTCATTCCAGACATCCATGCTCTGCGTCCTCATCGGGGCCAAATCGAAGTTGCCTTCCGGTTTCGGTCCCTCTTGGACTCTGACCACCACCCGTCCGAAATAGCAGGTGGGAGATTCTCTGGAGGAAACGTCTCTGTCTGGTTGGGTGCTGGAGTCAGAGAGGACCATCGGCGTATCAGGATCCGCTTCCCCTTGTCTCACTTCCTCTTTCCCTCTTGCAGAAAGTCACAGATTTTGTGATCGAGTGCAGGATGCCTACACAATGCGCTGCTGTCCACAGGTGAAGTGAACACATTGTTTAGTGGCTTGAATAAGAGAATACTTGGGGTGGGGAAGCAAGAAAAATACCATGTAGTGGATCAGCTAGGTAGTGCTGGCATTGAAGTCAGGAAGACCTCATTATCCTGAGTTTAGCCTCAGACACTAGCTACGTGACCCTGGGCAAGTCACTTTACCCTGTTTGCCTCAGTTTCCTCACCTGTTAAATGAGCTGGAGCGGGAAGTCACAAACCACTCCAGTATCTTTGCTAAGGAAATCTTAAATGGAGTTCCAGAGGGCTGGACATGACTGAAAATGACTTAACAAGTGGCTCCATCCTTGCCCTGATTTTGCTGTAACATGTTCTTTGTGGCCAACTTTAATTATTAGCAAGATTTTACTTGGGTTCAGTTGAAACCCTTATAACTTCTGTTATAAGGGAATTTGCAGGATGTAATATGGGACTGAAGCTAACAAGATTTCTTAGAGGTCCAAGAATCATGGAATCATATATTTATATCCAGAAGGGATTTTTGATGCCTTCAAGTCATAACAACATAGATTTAGACTTGAAGGGAACTCACAGTCCATTTAATCCAGCTTCTTAATTTTATAGACAAAGAAACTGAGTCCCATAAAGGGAGAGAAAGAAAGAAAGAAAG
>NC_058134.1:235393923-235429414 GCF_016433145.1 Gracilinanus agilis
GACACAGATAGATGGACAGATGGACAGATAGATGGATGGATAGATAGATAGGTGGGTGGGTGGGTGGGAGGATGGATGGATGGGTGGATGGATGGATGGATGGATGGATGGATGGATAGATGGATGGATGGACAGAGAGAAAGAGGGAGAGAGAGAGAAGGAGGGAGGGAGAGAGAGAAGGAAGGAGGGAGGGAAGGAGAGAGAAAGAAAGAGAAAGAGAGAGAGGTGGGTGGGTGGGAGGATGGATGGATGGAAAGATGGACAGATGGACAGACACAGACAACCGGACACAGATAGATGGACAGATGGACAGATAGATGGATGGATAGATGGATGGATGGGTGGATGGGTGGATGGGTGGGTGGATGGACAAAGAGAGAGAAAGAGAGAGAGAGAGAAGAGGAGGACAAAAGATTTTATTGTATATCACCTCAGAGGAAAGGAACTAGCATTAAGGATGACTGGGAAAAGTTTATTGGAGAAGGTGGGGTTTTATCTAGGATTAGAAGGAAACCAGGGAAGCCAGGAGGTAGACTTGAGGAGGGAGTGGATTTTAAGCAAGGGGAACAGACGATGACAATGTCCAAGTTCTGGAGATGGGGTATCATATGCAAGGAGCAGTAAGGCACTCAGTCACTGGATCTTACTAGAGGAGAGTAAGGTATGAGAAAACCAGAAAGGTAGAAGGGGATCCAATTATGAAGTACTTTAAAAGTCAAAACAACGATTTTATATTTGATCTTGGGAGCAAAAGGAAGCCATCAGAGTTTATTGAATGGAGGGAGAAGGAAAGGATGTGATCAGTCTTGTGCTTTAGGAAAATCAATTCAGTAGCTGAATGAAGGATGGACTGGAATGAGAAGAGACATGAAAAAGGGTTACCGACCCAAGCAAGGCAGGGCAACCACTGCAGTCATCCAGATGTGAAGTATTGAGAGTGGTGATTAAGTTTCAGAGAAGAGAAAGGGGAATATACGAGAGAGGTTATGAAGGCAGAATCAGTTATTATTGACAGTATTTGATTGGGGTCAGTGAAGAAGGGTTGCCCAGTGCAATGCTTGCCTATGGTAGCTGGCATGATCAGGATGCCAACTGACAGTCAGGGTGTGACTTTATCCCCAGGGTATGTGTCATGCATCCACGTCAGACAATTACAATCATTTCTTCAGCTAAACAGTTTTGGGGAAATTTATTGATTTAAAAAATTCATTGCCCTTCAGAATAATCATGTTTGCAGGGCTGTTCTGGATAAAAATTGTGAAATGGGGGAATTTTATCTTAGGAACTCCCTAGCCTCCCCTCTGTTCTTTTAACCCCTACTCCACCAGATGCCTAGGTTCTTATGTTGGGAAAAGTGCCAAAAAGATTCACTGATGCTAAGTTGCTGATAACTTTAATATCATTAAATTTTATTTTCCCAAATACACACAGGTATCCCTTCCACACCAAGGAGGTTAGGGACACGGCACTCCCATGATCTGGAAAATCCACGTAAACTTGTTTGGTTTTTGTGTTCTTTTCACAAACTAACTTTTTACTTATTTTAACTTTAAAAAGCAATTGGGCATATTAATTAATAATGAATTACTAGTAATAGTAATTGTGTATAAGTGTAATAAATGTGTGTATTAAAAGCAAATGTGTATAGTAATATTAATTATGTTGTGTATATTAATATTAATGAAGGTGAAATATGTTTATATTCTATTATACTATACATATATTTTATGCAGTTCTGCGTCTCTAAGCTTTTTCTGTGTCATCTGCTGGCATTTACATCTGCATGCTACCTATGGCTTCTGCAAAATTCCCATTTAATTTCTTTTGCTAATCCACAATAAATCAAAACCATGATGAGAAAAATTGAGACGTGGAAAGTCGCTGTACTTAGATATAAGCAAATTTATTAGATCTGTGTTCTTTCCCCTGATAGAATGTAACTTCTCCAAGGGCAGGAAATGTTTCATTCTTTTGTCTTTCTGTTCCCAGTGTCTGGCACACAGTAGGTGCTCAATAAATGTTTGTTGGTTAATCAATTTAATGATTTCCCTTCCAAGATGCCTTGCATACGGAATCCCTATGGGCCTCGATCTCTTCCCTGGAAAATGAGGGGCGATGCTAGCTCGCCTCTAAGGACCCTTCTAGGTCTCAGTCCATGCTGTCTTTGAAAAGAGGACCCAGAACAGAGGGGAATGATTAACACGTAAGTGAGCTCTTAATGATATCCTCTCTTCCAGTGTTCTTTCGGCTGTCATGGATTGTCTCATGAAGGTGAGCCTGGCTTCTCAAGGGCTATAACTGAATACCTGTTCTGGCAGGACCTGACAAGCCAGGAAGGGTTTGAGTATGGACACAGTGACTCCGACTTTGTGTCTGTTGTCTGGGAACAGCCCAGAAACCCGTCACCAGACTGGTCACCAGGACCAGATGTTTTGTACCCCGTGATGATTGCTGAAACCATTTAGTAAATGATAGCGAGCTTGTCATCAGGGTAGGTCGAGAAAAGGTCCTATAGACATTTTTTTTAAACCCTTACCTTCTCTCTTAGAAGCAATATTAAGTATTGGCTCCAAGGCAGAAGAGTGTTAAAGGCTAAGCAATTAAGAGTTAAGTGACTTGCCCAGGGACACGCAGCTAGGAAATATTTGAGGACAAATTTGAACCCAGGACTTCCCTTCTCCAAGGCTGGCTCTATCCACAGAGCCACCTAGCTGCTCCTTATCCCATCTGTATCCTTTTTAAAGCCCTGAGAAATAGGTGCTACTATGATCCCCATTTTACTGAAGAAGCTGAGGCAGACAGAGGTTAAGTGACTTGCCCAGGGTCACACAGCTAGTAAGTGGCTGAAATTGGATTTGTACTGTGTCATCCAGACTCCAGATTCATCATTACACCTACAGTGCCACCTAGCTGCCTCCTACAAAGTTCTTTCTTTCTTTTTTTTAAACCCTTAACTTCTGTGTCTTGGCTCCTAGGCAGAAGTGGTAAGGGTAGGCAATGGGGGTCAAGTGACTTGCCCAGGGTCACACAGCTGGGAAGTGTCTGAGGCCGGATTTGAAGCTAGGACCTCCTGTCTCTAGGCCTGGCTCTCAATCCACTGAGCTACCTAGCTGCCCCTCCTCCTACAAATTTCTGCTAAGACATGGTTCCTGACACCACAGTTTACAACTGAGGACAAGATGCAAGCCTGAAGAACTATTGTACACATCCTTATGACAAGTGTGTTAGAGAAATACAACATAGTTTTTGAAGTATTCACTTACATGCAAATTAATAGATTAATTACCCCCAAAAAAACCCTCCTTTTTATTAAATCAATTCCCCATGGGGTCTCAATGCTTTAAGTTTCTATTTCTGTGTGTAATTGAAAGTTAAATTGCATTTCTTTGAATATTTTTATTTGAAAATATCCATAGGATCATAGATCTATTGGGTCCCCTAGTCCAACCCCTGCATTTTTTCAACCTTTACCTTCTGTCTTTGTATCAATTCTAAGGCAGAAGAGCAGCAAGGTCTTGGCAATCAGGGTTAAGTGATTTGCCTAGGGTCACACAACCAGGAAGTATCTAAAGCAAGATTTGAATCCAAGTCCTCCCAACTCCAGGTCTGGTTCTCTATCCACTATGGAACCTAGCTGCCCCCCAACCCCTTTATTTTACAGATGAGGAAACTGAGGACCAGTGACATTAGGTAAAATGATAAAGGCATCACAAGTACGCTTTAAATCCAGGACCTGTGATCCCAGAGCCAGTTGTCTTCATATTGCCTCTGAGTTTTTAGGACTATGGGCCAGCCATTGCCTCCATTAACCTCATTTAGTCTTTCAGCAGAACTCAAAAGATGAGTATGGCTTCCATTGTAGCTTTACCACAAGGTGGATTTTTAAAATTATTATTAAGACAACTTTGGGTCCAGGATAGTGATTTTATCAAGGAAGAGAATTCCCAGTGTACAAACTTTTTTTTTCTATAGTTGTGAAAAGCCCTTATCTCCCAGCTTAGAATCAACACTGTATATTAATTCCAAGGCAGAAGAGTGTTGAGGGCTAGCTAGGCATATGGGGTTAAGTGCCTAGCCCAGGGTTACACAGCTAGGAAGTATCTGAAGCCTGATTTGAACTCAGGACTTCCTGTCTCTAAGCCTAACTTTCTATACACCATCCAGCTTCCCCCCAAACTCTTTCTATAGATGTACATCAGCAACCTGTTCATAACAGATAATCTTAAGAAATCATCTATGGCCTCAGAAGGGTTTAGACAAAATATTATTCATTCATAATCTCCTGGACTGAAACTTAAAAATAATTTCATGCAAATCAGCATATTGGGTTTGCTTTAAAAAATACATCCATAATATGAAGGTCTTGGTATCTTCATACAACATTATAATGGTTTTTTTAAAATTTATTTTATTTTTCAATTAACAAGCACTTATTTTATCTACTCTCCCACCTCCAATTAAAAAAAACAAAACCTGATAACCAATGTGCCTGGTCAAGCAAAGCAAATTTCCATGCTGGTCAGGTGCAAAGATGTCTTTCTCCCTCTGTATCTTGAATTGATTACCTCTTGGTGTGGAGCTGAGTGATACGCTTTATCAGCACTCTTCTGAAGTTGTGATTGGGCATTCCATTGGCCGCAGAGCTTGTCTTCAAAGTTGCTTGTCATTAAAATGTGCAACATTGGGCAGCTGGGTAGCTCAGTGGATTGAGAGCCAGCCCTAGAGATGGGAGGTCCTAGGTTCAAATCCAGCCTCAGACACTTCCCAGCTGTGTGACCCTGGGCAAGTCACTTGACCCCCCATTGCCTACCCTTACCACTCTTCCACCAAGGAACTAATACACAGAAGTTAAGGGTTTAAAAATATTTTAAAAAAATGTGCAACATTACATCAAACAAGCAGAGAAAAAGAGAAAGTTTGATATCTCTCTAGGTAGGTCTACTTATCTGCCTGTCTATGTCTCTTTTTCTGTCTGTCTGTCCATCTGTCTATCTATCTACCTATCTGTTTATCTATCTATCTGTCTGTGTATATATCTACCTCTCTATCTGTCTGTCTGCCTCTGTCTATATCTATCTACACACACTTATGGGTGTATATGTATAAAGATATAGATATAGTGCAAACATATGTGTACATATACATGGATGGTAATCAAAATTAAATGGAAATTGGGGGGCAGCTGGGTAGCTCAGTGGAGTGAGAGTCAGGCCTAGAGACAGGAGGTCCTAGGTTCAAACCCGGCCTCAGCCACTTCCCAGCTGTGTGACCCTGGGCAAGTCACTTGACCCCCATTGCCCACCTTTACCACTCTTCTGCCTTGGAGCCAATACACAGTATTGATTCTAAGACAGAAGGTGAGGGTTTAAAGAAAAATTAAATGGAAATCATTAAAGGGGATCATTAGTGGGAATCGTTAAAGCTCAGAGGCAGACCTCTTGGAGAAAGGGCTGCAAATCATGTCTGGGGGAAAATAGTAGAGTTATTTATACTCATCAGCTCGGCTTGGGGGTGGGAGGTAAGGAAGTGGTGGGGGGTGAAGTACAAAGACATCAGCGCTGACCACTTCTAGGGAAGGGGGGAGGGAAACAGGGCAGGGGAAGGTCTCACTCTGCCTGCCCTCTTGTAGCTTCTTATTTTTACTAATTATTCTTGCTGACTAGGTACAAAGCTCTTCTCTTTCTAGGATTCTAAAGCACTTCCAGCACCCTGTAATTGCTTCCGCGGGGGCAAAATCTTAGTTACCTCTCCCTAGTTATAGCTCTGAAAATGGGTGTTAGAATATGACTCCTGGCTTGAATTTTGACCCAAGCCTTGAATTTTATTTGGGGTTTATCAAACATGGAGAGGGGAACAGGCTCAAAAAAGACCGATGATCAAAAATCACATATTCATATTTCTCTCTCTCTCTCTCTCTCCCTCTCTCTCTCTCTCTCTCTCTCTCTCTCTCTCTCTCATGTTAATGATTACAAATGTATTCAGCTGGGGCAGCTAGGTGCTACAGTGGATAATGTAGTAGGCTTGGAGTTGGAAGTTCCTGGGTTCAAATTTGACTTCAAACATTTCCTAGCAGGGTGACCCTGGGCAAGTCACTTAACACCCACTGCCTAGTCCTTGTCTTTCTGTCTTAGAGTTGTTGCTAAGTCAGAAAGTAAGAGTTCAAAGAAAAATAAAGCCAATATTCATTTCAGTTCTCTATGCCAATGATCACAAACTTATTCAATTATCTAAAAATCAAACTGGATTTGTTTCAATGTAATTCATCTGCTTTGAAAAAACTACGAATCTCAACATTGGCTAGAGCTGAACTCCATTTGTATCTTCAGTCTTGCTCTTCTTATCTTTCTTCTCCATGCCCTTTTAGGCTGGTGCTATCCTTTTTGTAGAGGACTTTTCCTTTAGCTACAACACACTCGATTAGTTCTTGGTAGCCTCCGAACTGGTAAATCAAATGCTCCCATCTAGGAAGAAATGAAAATGTTTCAGTGTCTACAAGTCACATATTTCTCTTCAATAAACCTTAGTCCAATATTTTAAAAGATTTTCTCTTTTATTAGTGTGGATAATATCCCTACCATGTCAGTACCCAGTTAGGTAGCACAGCAGACAGAGGCAGGAAGATCTAGGTTCAAATCCCGCATCCTACATATGAGCTGTGTGACTCTGAGCAGGTCACTTAACTTTTGTGTTCCTCAGTTTCCTCATCTATAAAATGAGAGAGTTGGACTCAAGGTCCTCAATGGTCCTTTGAAGAGCTGTCCATGACTCCTCCCCATATGCTATTTTTTTGAACTTCCAGTGCCCTTTTCTGCTGTGCTTCCTAGCTGCCACTACGAAGCATACATTTAAAACTGGAAGGGACCAAGAGACCAATTCCTTTATTTTACAGATAGGAAACTGAGGCCCTTGAGATTCAAGTGACAAGTGCAGGGCCTCACAGCTCGGAAGCATCTGAGGTAAGATTTAAGCCCCCCCAGTCTTCCTGACTCTCAGCCCAGTCTTCTTTTCCTTGTGCCATATGCCTTCTCAGCTCTCCAGTTGTGAGCTCCCTTTTTTGCTCTCTGACCAGCTCGCTGATCCTTTTCTGGTCACAAATCTCCTCTGTGACGTCTTTTATACACCCCACCTGCTGAGTTTAGCAAATACCCATAAATCCATCAATACTAAACAAATGGAAAATGGCGGACGCTATGACTTGAAGTTTCATTGGATACTATTCAAGAATGTGTTTTTCATTGACTTGCATCGTGGAAATCCTTGGGAGCCTACTTCAATTCCTCATCACGACTTGGAGGTGGCCCAGAGTTCTAAGAGGCCCTGCTCTAAGGTCCTACCAAGCTGGCAAAGTCTTGAGGACAGGCCAAGCCATGGACCAGGAGTTTGTCATTTGGAAACCAGCCTACCGAAGTGTGGAGGGGCTAGTCACCAAAGGGCTGTCTTCCTAGCTGATGCCGCTTTTTCATCCATTTCTTTCTGGCAATGCCAAGTTCCTTATACTTCCAACATATACTTGATACTAAGACTAAGTGAGGGTCTAGAAAAGGCGTGCATCTATGAAGCAGGCTAATAATAGCCCCCAGCCCAAAGGATAACTAACATTTGCAGAGCACTTTAAGGCTTTCTAAGTACTTTACTAACACTAGCTCATTTCGTGTCATTTGAACCTCACTACAATGTCATTCTCATTTTATAGATGAAGAAACCAAGTCTGAGAGACAGTAAGTAGCTTGCCCAGGGTCACAGAACTGGTAAGTATTTGAAGCAGGATTTGAACCCAGGACTTCCTGACTCCAAATCATGCTTCTCATGCTTCACATGTGCATATAGAGAATTATTCAATCAATGTGCAATGATTAAAAGCCAATAGCAACAGTAGTCCAAAATAGCCAGGCTTGGATCCAGGAAGACCCCTGATGCATACTAGACGTGTGAATCTGGGCAATACACTTAACTTGCAGGTTCTAGGCAACTTTCTAAAGACTATGAGCTCCAGAGAGAGCAGAGGGAATTTCTTCATCCAAATTTGCAGAGGGAATTTCTTCATCCAAAATATGTTTCCAATGGAGGACAACCACAGAACCCTGGTCTGGTCAGATCTTTCTCTCTCTTCCTCTCTCTCTCTCTCCCTCCCTTCCTCTCTTTCTGTCTTTCTGTCTCTCTCTCTCTGCCTCTCTCTCTGTTTCTCTCTCCCCCTTCGTTTCCCTCTCCTTTTCTCTGTCTCTGTTTCTCTGTCTCTCTCCCTCCCTTCTTTGCCCTCCCTCCCTCGCTTTCCTCGTCTCTCTTCCTTCCTGTCCTACCCTTCAGAGAGAAGAGTCACTACCAGTCCAGAAGATTATCCAAGGGATGTTTTCCCATGTTTTCATGGTGGGAGCTTACTCCAAGAGAAATATAACACATCTAGCACAGAGTAGGTGTTTGACAAATATTGATTGATCGACAACCCCTAAAAATAGTGACTGACATTTATATAACACTGTTAGATTTGCAACATACTTTTATATATGTTCTCTCACTTGATAAAAATAACCGAGAAAGGCCCTTTGAGCCATGGACAGCTCTCGCTTCAGTTACATCAGGTAGATATACAGATAGATGGACAGACAGATGGACAGACAGACAGACAGAGGGATGGGTGGGTGGACAGGTGGGTGGATGAGTGGATAGACAGTTGAACAGATAGACAGACAGAGAGATAGAGATAGAGAGATAGATGGATGAGTAGATGGATTCATAGATAATAGATGGATAGATAGAAAGGAGATGTGGGTAGAGAAAAAGATGATAGCGGTATAGATGATTCTTAGAGAGATAGCAGTATTGATGGGTTATAGATGGATAGATAATAGAAATAATAAATACATAGAACAATGACTGATGATAGATATTAGATAACAGAGGAGATGGGGAGATAGATAATATGTAGAAATGAGATAGCTAGATATAGAGAAATAGTAGATGATAAAGGTACAGTTGACTGATAGAAAGCTAGAGGTATAGCCAGATTATAGATGGATAGATGATAGAGATAATAAATGTACATAGAGAGATAGATAGGCAAGTAGATATGAGAGAGGAGGGGTGGGAAGTGAGAGAGGGAGAGAGAGAGGGAGACACACAGACTGAGAGACAGACAGGTAATAGAAATTTATTAAGGACTTGGGCACCAGTCTCTGAGCAAAGAGTTGGGGATACAAATATAAGCCAAAATGGAGGCATCTTTGAGCTGGCAGTTTTTCTGTACCTTGTGTTCTGGCTTGAGTCAATCCCCAAGCATAACTTGCTTAGGGACTAATGGTGGAGGAAGTGGAAGAGGGGAGGAGAGGAGGAAGAAGGAAGAAAGAAAGGCCACTATTAAGCAGATTCAGGCCAAGCAGATCCTGAAACACCTAATAGCTAGCAACAAGATTTAAAACACAACTTGGTCTTAAACTAGACATAGAAAATAATAGTAAAGACTTATGAGAAAGAAAACTAGCCATATTCAGAGGAAGAACTGTGGGAGGAGAAACACAGAAGAAAAACAACTGCTTGAGCACATGGGTCGATGGGGATATTATTGGGGATGTAGACACTAAATAATAACTCTAGTCCAACTATCAATAATATGGAATTAGGTCTTGATCAATGATACGTGTAAAACCCAGTGGAATGGTGCATCGGCTAAGGAGAGTTAGGGAGGCTTGGGGGAGAGGGAAAGAACATAAACATGTAACTAGGGGGAAATATTCAAAATAAAAATTAAAATATAATTAAAATGTAAATAATCATCACCATAATAATAAACAGCTGAACAAAACAAAACAAAACAAAAACAAAAAAAATAATAGTAAGATGAGAAGAATCTCCACCTTGGTGAGTTGATGACAATGAGATCTCCACATTTGCCAACCTCGAGGGATCCATGAGTGTTTGACCGTCCCAGAGCATAAGCAGCATTAATGGTGGCAGCAGCTAAAGCTTCAGGCATCGACATTCTCATGTTCACACAGGCCAAGTGCATGACAGTTGGCTGGGACAGAAATATCAGATTAAAGTCACCGAAGAATTGGTGACAATGACCATTTAAAGTCTCTCCTCAAATCGATATAATTCTTGTCAAATAAAATGATTGTGAAGTGTTAAATTTGAAAGTGTACTTTTGGCAATGTGATATAATGGATAGAAATTTTCACTTGGAGTTTATAAAGTCCTAGATTCAAATTACACCTCTGATACTTACTAGCTATTTGGCCCAGGACACGGCCCATTTTCTGAGCCTTAGTATAACCCACTATAAAATGGAATTAATACTAGGTATAGCATCTATCTCACAGGGTTGTTCTGAGGATCAAATCAGCCAATGTACAAAGGCTCACCTAGTATCATTTAAATTATGATTCAATTTACAGAAACTAATTTTGGGACCATATCCAATGTGCCCATTTTAGATTAAATACAGAAAGAAAAAGACTGAGGTTCAGAGAGTTTAAGTGACTTATTAGGGTCACACAGCTAGTAAGTAACGGAGGCTGGATTTGAACTCAGGTGTTCTAGATCTGGTAATGCTCGATCTACTTTGCCACCTAGCTGGCAAGGAATACATCTGTCATATTGACTTGAGTTTCTGGGTACCTCATCTTCAGAAGGATGCTGATAAACTGTAGAGGATCCAAAGAAGAGTCCTAAGAATGGTAAACACCCTGAGCTTGGGCCACACGAAGCGTGTTTGAGGGAACTAGGGATATTTAGCCTAATTAGTGAGGACCTTCAAATATTAGGTCTCTCTGCTACAAAGTGACTTTCCCCATCTTGGTTTTGACATGTCGTCAGTCAGCATAAGAAATTAAACAGGAAATTTGGGAGAGTTTTACAGAAGCTGCAAACAACATATAAAGTTCAGCAGACAACACCCAGAAAATATTTTAGAAACTACGAAATGCATAAACTGTATGTCTAGAATTGTATAATATCGACATATTTTATCTTTTTTTCATCTCTTCTCTTTTAACACCATAAATAGACACAACTTCTTTTTTAAAGTTAAAATAAGTAAAAAGTTAAAATTTGTCCCCTGCTAGATAGAAGGAATGCCTGTACTTAACCCACATTTTACAGTAAGGCACTGTTAACACCCCCAAAGGAAAAAAAAATTCAGAACTCCTTCTCTGATATGAAGGAAGAGCCAAACTATTTCCTGTGTATTTTCTAGATTGTGTGCCCCTAACCCTCACCCCCCTGTGATGTGGAAGGGATAGCTGTATTTGAAAGGCTGCCTCATGGGGAAGGGGGCAGTATGATGCTTAGAGCTCTGGGCATGGAATCCAAAAGACTCATCTTCTTACGTTCAAATCTGGCCTCAGATCCTTACAAGCTATGTGACTGAGAACCATAGGACACAACCAGGTGTGATGGGGAAACGTTCATACCACAGAGAAGTAGCAGAATCCAGGTCCTCTGACTCCAAACCTGGCATTCTTTCCCACTGGTAACACTTTGCATCTCAGGGGTACAGAGGAAGTTTCTAAGAACCAACTTCCTAATATAGTTATCCCAAAATATAACCAGTTTGTGTAACTAGGTGATGCAGTAGATAGAGAGCCAGGCTTGGAGTAAGGAAGATCTGAGTTCAAACCTGACCTCAGACACTGAGTGACTAGCTGAGTGACCCAGAACAAGTCATTAAACCTGCTTGCCTCAGTTTCCTCATCTGTAAGATGAACTGGAGAAGGAAATTGCAAATCTCTACAATATTTTTTGCCAAGAAAACCCCAAATGGGGTCATGAAGATTTGGATAAGACTGAAACTACTGAACAAATATTACCAGTTTAGGAGTGGTTGGTTCCACATTCTTGGAAGGTCTTCAAGTGGAGACCCTTCTCTTCCCAGGGATGTCAGAAGGAATTAATATTTAGCAATAAATTAGACCGGACAGCTCGGAGCTCCATCTAGCTTTGAGATTCTGTGATTCTTTGTTTCAGTTCATTCCATTATTTTTTTGGATACTTCGGTCAGAAAGGAAGCACCTACGCTTTCTTTGCTTGAGACAGTCCAAAGAACATTGGTCTTTTCCCCCCTAAACCTTTATGTTCTGTCCTAGTACCAATTCTAAAACAAGAAAGCTGCAAGGGCTAGGCAATCAGGGTTAAGTGACTTGCCTAGGATCACAAAGCTAGGATCAAATAGCATTGTAATGGCTACATTATTAACCATGACATTTTCTTAATCAGTCTCTAGACATTTTTTATAACCTTTCACAATATAATTTGTTTTTTAAAAATATTTAGAGAAATAATGTAACCAGACCTACAGTTTTACTGGTCTAAAGAGCTCCTAACGAACAACTTTCTCTACCAGTAGTCATCAGCACTTGCTATATGTCTACTAGCCTGAGATTGTTGCCTGGGGTTCCTGAGAAAATAATGACTTGATGGAAGACCTGGGTCCAAATCTGGTCTCAGACACTTCCTGGCAGGGTTGCCTAGCCTTTACCACTCTCCTACCTTGGAATGGATACTTGGTATCTATTCTAAGACAGAAGGTAAAGAGGAAGTTAAGTGACTTACCCTCGGTCACACTATTAGTATGAATCAGTGGTGGGACTTGAGCCCAGGGATTGTGGCCAGCTTTCTAGCTACTAGGTTACACTGTCTTGGTAGAGAAAGAATTATACAAAAGAATATACAAGAAGTTTTGATACTCTATATACTCAACGAAACACAAAAACATAATTTACCATGGAAAAACAATATGCATTAGGATTGAAATCACTGCCAAGAGCAACTATTACCCCTTCATCTAACATCTTCCTTGCTTGAGGTTGCTTCAATCTAGAAGAAAAAGAAAGTCAGCATTTATCTTTTAGATTTTTATTCTTCAAAGCCTCACTTAAAGTATCTCTCTTCCCTGATTCTTTCCTGATCACCTTCAGAAGTAAGCAAGTTTTTCCTTTTCCTCCTAACCTCTTTATTGTCCACATTATCATTTATTGATTACATAAGAATTTCCCCCCATATGTACTATATGTGTCATATCTCCAAATCCTCTTTTTTTCTTAAACCCTTACTTTCTGTTCTACTAACTCTAAGCAAGAAAGGCAAGAGCTAGGCAAATTGGGGGTGGGTGGGGGTAAGTGACTTGCCCAGGGTCGCCCAGCGAGGAAGTGTCTTGAGTACAGATTTGAACCCAGGTCCTCCTGACTCTAGGCCTGGCTCTCAATCCACTGTACCACCTAGAAGCCACCACCCACCCCAATCATTTTGTGCATTTTCATTGGTCGATGCCATGCCTCGAGTTCTCTCCCTTCTCATCTTTAGCTTCTGGCTTCCTTCATGTTCCAGCCAAAATCCCACCTTTCACAAAAAGCCTTTTGCAAACTCAATTAATTCTAGCACCTTCTCTCTGCAGGTTATGCCCCATTTTATCCTGTCTATAGCTTGTTTGTACACAATTGCTTGCATGGTGGCTCCCTCATTAAATCAATCAGATCACAAGATAATATTTTTGTCAAGTACAGTGCCTCATCCATAGGAGGTGATCAATAACTGCTCGTTCCTTCCATCCCCTTCTCGTTAGACTAGGAGCTCCTCCAGGGCAGAGCCTGCCCTTTCCTTGTTTCTTTCCAGTGCTTAGCACCAAGTCTGGCACATAGGAAGAACTTAATAAATGTTTGTTGACTTATTAACTTCCATTGGAGGTCTACAGAGGACAGGATTAGCAACTTCAAGTTTGTAAACCACAAGGCAACATTTGGGGATATTCATGGAAAGAAAACAGAAATCTACCCATTCTCCCATAATGAATATTTACATTTTATGTGATCTTTATAATAGTATCACTGGTGACATTAATATGAAAGTTCTGAAATTGCATGTTTTGTCTCCTAATGGAGTATTTGTGCAGAGTAATCAATAAATAAGTGGAAAATTTCAAACTGCAAACTTCCAGATAGCTTTGTCCCTGCCAGATAGAATCATTAGTAAATATGCTTAATTAAGCATTTCTTGTAAATCTCAAGGAAACATCTGATGGGAAGTAGTCTTGGAAGAAGGTATACAAAGGACATTCTTCTGGAAAATAGATCATTAAGTATTCAGGCAACTAGCAATGATTCACACAATAGACATGACAGTGGCTCTTCTTTTTCTAGTTTTGTTTTACTTTTGCTGTGAATGTAGAAGGAAAGGGGCTAGAGGGGTGGGGGGCAGAATGGAGTGGGAATAAATAGAACTAGATTCAGAGGAGCCAGAAGGAATGGTAACACTGTTCCTTAAATTCACTTTACCATCCAAAAAAGACAATGTCATAAGGAAACTATTGGCAGGCAGTAAATGTTATCTACAAGGGCTTTTGATGCCTAGTTGCCTTGAAGTTCTATATAGCCTTGCAAGGTTGTTACTCTAGATCAGGGGTTTTTAACCTGTTTTGTGTCATGGACTCCTTTGGCAGTCTGGTGAAGCCTATGGACCCCTTCTTAGGATATTTATAAACTAACAAAATACACAGTATCATAAAGGAAACCAAATCATATTAAAATATGTTATTGAAAATGTTTTTAATTTTTATTTTTAAAAACTCTTACCTTCCGTTTTAGTATCAATTCTAAGATAGAAGAGTGGCAAGGGTTAGTTGTCCCTTCTAAAATATTTTTTAAAATTAATAATATGGAAATAGGCCTTGATCAATGATACATGTAAAACCGAGTGGAATTGTACACAGGCTATGGGAGAGGGGAGGGAAAGAACATGAATCATATAACTATGGGAAAATACCCTAAAACAAATAAATAAATAAATGAAGTTTTTAGCAATTTTAATTAAAAAATATAGCAGCTAATAAATTATTCAGATATTCTAAAAAATAATAATAAAATAAAATAAGTTCATGGGGGTGCAGTTGGGTGGTACCGTGGATTGAGAGCCAGGCCTAGAGATGGGAGGTCCTGGATTCAAATTTGGCCTCACACACTTCCTAGCTGTGTGATCCTAGGCAAGTCACTTAACCCCCATTGCCTAGCCCTTACCACTCACTCTTCTGCCATGAAACCAATACATAGTATTAATTCAAAGACAGAAGGTAAGGGTTTAAAATTAAATTAATAATAACTTAATAAATTAAAATAATATTATAATTATATAATAATTAAAATAATAAGTAATTAGATTTATATATAATATATAAGTTCATGGATTCCAAATTAAGAGCCTTTGCTCTAGGTTCAGATATTAGCAAGGAAGGGGTACTCCCTGATTTCCATCCTATCAGAAATGTAAACACTCCGAGGGGAAGGCTTACTTCCTTCAAAACCCTTGCCTTCTGTCTCAGTATCAATTCTAAGACAGAAGAGCAGTAAGGGCCAGGCATTTGGGGTTAAGTGACTTGCTCAGGGTCACACTAGCTAGGAAGTGTTTTTTGTTTGTTTGTTTGTTTGTTTGTTTGTTTGTTTGTTTTTTAAATTTTAAACCCTTAACTTCTTTGTATTGACTTATAGGTGGAAGAGTGGTAAGGGTAAGCAATGGGGGTCAAGTGACTTGCCCAGGGTCACACAGCTGGGAAGTGTCTGAGGCCGGATTTGAACCCAGGACCTCCCGTCTCTAGGCTTGGCTCTCAATCCACTGAGCTACCCAGCTGCCCCTAGCTAGGAAGTGTTTGAAGCCAGCTTTGAATCCAGGTCCTCCTGACTACAGGCCAGTCATTCTTTGAATTTGTATTCTTAGTACCCAGCATAGTGCCTGGCACATAGACAACGCTTAATAAATACTTGTTGATGGGTGGATTGCCAGTTTTGCAGAATTAATCAGTGCACCTAATTTCAAATCCTGCCTCTGATGCTTCTACCTGTGTAGCTTTAGAAGATCGTTTCATTTCTGTGGGTCTCCATTTCTTCAGCTTTAGAATGACAGTATTGGATTCCATTGCTTCAAGGTCCCTTTCATCTCTAGATCCATCATCCAATAGTCCTGTCAAAGTCTTGTTCTACTTGGGCCATTAACAAGTCTCATTGCATCTTTCCTGGCTTGTACCTGTCTTGGTAGCCTCACCTACCTCTTCCTTTCCTTCACTGTTACACCTGAAGATCTGGAACACATCCTCTAGCATCTTTCAATGCAGTAAAAAATATGGCATGACTCCCTACTAGAAAACTTATTGATTGGTCTTGGGGAGAATCTCTGGTTTCTTTCTTAGGACTTTCCACCTGAGTTTCCTTTGTAGTTCATCGTGGACTGAATCCCTGATTATGTCTCGAACCCAGAGTTCCCAGTATCCCACCCCATGCACCAGCCTACTCTGTTGGTTAGCCTCAGTGGAGCCATGGCAAAGACGGCCAGTAACTGACCTGTGGAGGTGGTCTCTTAAAGGACCTTGGGACTAGAAAGACCTAAGGAAGGTGGAGTCATCAGTGGCTTATGAATGTGCCTTTATTCTAAGCAATGTGTTAAATAGCATTACCTTAGCATGTAGGCGGTGGTGGGAAGAAGGACTGCTGAACATTTCCCAGTTGCCATAGCAGTGATACCTGCATCACTAACTTCTTCCAAGTGGCTAATTGCCTGGGCTCCTAGCTCAGCTCCAAGCTACACAAAACATGCGGAAAAGGAAAGATTTACAGACATTAACGACATCCTAGCAATGAGATGTTTAAGAAAAAAAAATGTGTTCCATACCCCTGCCCTCAAAAGCTAATTGTTATGCTCTCTTTTGCCTTTTTAGGCTGGGTGAGTCATTTGTAATAGGTTACTCATTTATTAAATGACACTTAGTTAATTTACTGTTTCAAAAACCAGTCTGAAAAAAATATGAATGCTTTTGGGTGGAGTTATCACCAGGGATTGTTGGTCCTGGGGCAAGTGCCACAGATTATACCTGAGATAAACAAAAAAAAAATATTATACATGGGCCAAGCTACCAGCACACAGAGAGAATATACAGAGACTCTGGCTAGGAAGCAACCAAATGGGGTATAATGGAGTAGAACAGGGCAAGGGAAAAAGCTCACCCCAGATCATCTTGGATAGTGTCTTTTTTTTTAACTAATTATTCTTTTTTTAAAATTTTAATTTAAGAAAATGTTAAACTCTTACCTTCCACCTTAGAATCAATACTTTGTATTGGTTCCAAGGCAGAAGAGTGGTAAGGGCTAGGCAATGGGGTTAAGTGACTTACCCAGGGTCACATAGCTAGGGAATGTCTGAGATCAGATGTGAACCCAACACCTCTCATCTCTAGGCCTGGTTCTCAATCCACTGAGCTACCCAGTTGCCACCTTTAACTAATTACTCTTTTTTAAAATTTAAGTTAATTTTTCTTTTTTATACCTGGTTTATTCTTTGATTTGATTAACTTAATACAGAATCCAGGGAAGCCTCACTCATACATAAATGAAGAGACTGGGTCCAGGAAAAAGAAGGCTTCCTTTTTATTTTATCCCAAACGATACATAGTGGCACTCGAGCCTAGAATTTAGGTCTTTTGGCTCTTGTTCAGTACTCTGAATAGTATTCTATTAGGTAAGGTCACCCAGAAAAAAATGTTTCCTGGACCAGGAAAGGAAGGATAGTTAGATGTTGATGTTGACATTGATGTTGATGATGTTGTTGTTGATGGTGATGATGCTGACGACATTGATGATGTTGTTGTTGTTGTTGTTGATGATGATGGTGGTGGTGATGGTGGTGATGGTGATGATGATTGAATTTGGAGTTGGAGGTTTTCCTTCCATTTGAACTTTTCTGACCCTTCCCACTGTAATGATTAAAATTTTCTTGGAGACTGTCTCCAACCTCTTTCACCCTTCTGTTGTATTGGTCTTCTTCCCATGTGCCCCCATGCACTTCTTTATGCAATATATATTTACCTTATTTTATCTCTTTTCCCATTTCTCTTAGTATTATCCTATTTTTTTACTCTTGGTTTTTTACATATATATTTTGACATATCATCCAATGTAATTTGTCACTGTGCCCTCTAAGTATACTTCTTCTAGTTACCCTGATGATAATAACAATTTTTAAGATTAATATACTAATATCATTTTTTCTTATGGGAATATAAATCATTTGAACTTATCGGGCCCCTTAAAAATTTTTTCCCCTTTTCTTAATTACCTTTTGGTGATTCTTTTGAGTTCTGTGTTTGGGCATCAAATTTTCTGTTTGTCAGGTCTTTTCTTTAGGAATGTTTGGAAGTCTTCTACTTTATTAAATGACCATACTTTCCTCCACAAGAATACAGTCAATTTTTCTGGGTATTTGATTCTTGGTTGTAGAACCAGTTCCCTTGCTTTTGAGAATATCATATTCCATGCCTTCCAGTCCTTCAGTGTGGATGCAGCCAGGTCCTATGTTATTCTAACTGTGGTTCCATGGTATCTGAATGGTTTCTTCTTAGCAGTTTGTAGTATCTTTTCCTTGGTCTGGTAGTTCTTGAATTTGGCTATACCACTCCTAGGTGTTGTCAATTGGGGATTAAATGCAGGACATGATCTGTGAATTCTTTCAATCTCCACTTTTCCTTCTTGTTCAAGAATGTCAGAGCAGTTTTCTTAGATAATTTCCTATAGAATGATGTCCAGGCTTTTTCTCTGGTCATGATTTTCTAGTAGTCCAATAATTCTTAAATTGTCTCTTCTGGATCTATTTTCCAGGCCTGTAGTTTTATCAATGCGGTATTTCATGTTTTCCTCAATTTTTTTCATTGTTTTCATTTTGTTTTATAGACTCTTGCTGCCTTGTGAAATCATTTGCTTCTAGTTGTTGGATTCTAATTTTTAAAGGCTGAATTTCATCCCTGGCTTTTTGGTCATCCTTCTCCTTCTGGTCTGTTTTTCTTTGTAAGTCATCTTTCACTTTCTTTGCCTCATTTTCAAGCTGGCCAATTCTGGTTTTCAAGACACTATTTTCTTGTTTTAGTTCATGTGCCTCTGTTTCCAGATGACTTATTTTGCTTTTTAAGTTCTTTTCCCAGTTGTCTTCAGCCTCTCTTAATTGGTTTTTGAATTGTGTTTTGAGTTCTTTCAAAGCCTGTGTCCAGTTCACTGGAGTTTCTGTGTTTTTTATTGGTGTTCTTTGGTTCTCCTCTGTTCCATTTGCTCTTTCTTCATTACCTGGGTAGAAGCTGACGATTGTAATTTCTTTTTTCTTTTTTCTGTTGTTTACTCATATTTTTCCCTTTTTTTGTCCTCTGTCACTGACTGTAATCTTGCTCCTCTGATTATTTGCTGGATCTGTGGGTTTGGGTTATTCTGTCCTGAAGGGGCTTCTACTCCACTCACTCCACTGATTGACTAGATTAGACTGATGGAGTATTAATGAGCCCTGAGGTCAGATCTTTCTCAGCTGGCAGCAGAAGCTGAAAGTGTAGGTGAAGGTATGGAGGTTGAAGGGAGCTGTGCTTCCTGCCCTGTTGTCAAGGTATTCCATCACAGTTACAGCCTTTGCCCTGGGATCTGAGTCAGCAGGATTCTTACAGAGGCTCTCAGTGCAGATGGTGGGGGGAAGGGTGTTGGAAATTCTAACTAATTATTCTTAATAAGAGTGGGTATTGCATTTTATCAAAAGCTCCTTCTGCATCAATTGAGATAATCACATGATTTCTATTGGTTTTGTTATTGATATGATCAATTTTATTGACAATTTTTCTAATATTGAACCACCTGGTCATAGCGAATGATCTTTATGTTATATAATCATGTTATATATTGCTATAATCTCCTTGCTGGTATTTTGTTTAAAATGTTTGTATCAATATTTATTGGGGAGATCAGTCTATAGTTTTCTTTCTCTATTTTTGCACTTGCTAGTTTTGATATCAGCACCATATTTGTATTATAAAAGGAATTTGGTAGGACTTCTTCTTTGCCTATTTTTCCAAATAATTAATATTTTGTTGAGATTCATTGTTTTAACTAATTAGTCTTGCATTTGAGCTTGATGTCAGGAAAATTTCCCTAAAAATTAGAGCTATCAAAAATAGGATGATATACCTTAGGAAGTAACAGGTTCTTTGTGGGTGTTTAGGTCAAGGCTTCATGACTACTTCTCAGGTGGAAGCTTCTCAAGGGTGGGTAGCGGCTGTTCCTATGTTTGCCTTTGTATTCCCTATATTTAGCAAATATTGGGCACATAGTAGGTATAATTCATGAAGTCTTAATAAATGCTTGTTTACTGAATAATCATTTATTGATATTTTATAAAGGATTCTTCTTGAATCATGGTTTTGACTAGTTGGCATTCAAAGGCCTTTCCAACACAGATTCTGTATACTCTAAGCTGTCTTGCTTCTATACTGCTGAAAGATAGTTCTTATAGAAACCTTCTAAAATTGGTTACCTGAGACAAAACTCTGATTTTCCCAACTTAGTTACAGTTCTGCTTTGGGGAACAGAATAAGCATATTGAATCAGAAGCTATAGTTCAGTCATATCTCCCCCTAATGCATACTATTGTGAATGATTTTTTGAACCCAGAGATAGGCTTTACATTTATACCTAATATATTTTACTTTATTAGATTCAACCTCAAATTCTAGCATATTATGATCTTTTTTGGATCCTTACTCTTTTCCTCCAACTTGTTAAATACCCACATCAGCATTGTGCCAATAGCAAATTTGATGAGCAAGGCATTTATAGCTTCTTCCAAGTAATTTATTAAAATGCTGAACAGAATAAGACCAAGAGAAAACCCCTGTGACATTCCACCATAGCCATCCCTCCATGCTGACATCTATCCATTAATAACTAGCCTTTGGTATCAAAAATCCAATGGATTCTGAATCCAACAAATTCCATTGTCATCTAGCCCACCTCTCTCCATCCTGTCCACAAGTGGTATGGGAGAGATGTTAGCGAAGGCTTTGTTGAAATCCAGATGTGCTATTTTTTTTCCAGCATTCCTATAATCTACTAATATGATGTCCTAAAAGGAAAAGTCTCAGAAACATTCTAGATGCTCCTGGCAAAAAATTTATATTGAATGAACAGTCAGAAATGCTGTGATGCTAATGAATAACGTCACAGAGATGTCTCTTTCCACTGACATCACCAGGAAAAGATAAGAAAAGTCAATATTTAACAAGCCCAAATCACTAATAACAAAAACAGTCAAGTGATAAATAAAGGTCAGTTGTTCCCAGATTCAAGAGATAAATTCCTCACCTCCATGTGTCACCTTTGCATGTCATTTGTTGACTTGGAAGATGCTAGCAAAAGAGCTTTGTATATTGGGTAGCTAAATGGTTCAATGGTTAGGACACCAGGCTTGGAGGAGAAAAGTTCTGGGTTTAAATCTAACCTCAGACACTTCCCAGCTGTGTGGCCCTGGGCAAGTCACTTAACCCCCCACTGCCTAGCCCTTACTGCTCTTCTGCCTTGGAACCAGTTCCAAGACAGAAGGTAAGGATTTTTTTTTAAGAACTTTGTATGGTCTGAACAATGAAACTTCATCAGCCATTATCAGTAGCTGATAGCCTGACCCACTTTCCCTCAGCTTCCTTTTGGGCTAAGACGAGATAGTAGCAAATGTCAAAAGGATTGGAAATCCTATCGCATGAATTGGCATGGCTCAATGAGAAAAGGCACTGGTTTGGGACTCAGAATTCAAATCTTTCTTGCTTCTTTCTAGCTGTGTGGCTTTGGGCCAGTCATTTTACTTCTCTTCACCTCGGTTTTCTCCTCTGTAAAATGGAGTTGGACTAGATGATCTTTTTAAAATTATTTTATTATTTTTTGTTTTATTTCACTTTATTTTAAACTCTTACCTCCGTCTTGGAGTCAATACTGTGTATTGGCTCCAAGGCAGAAAAGTGGTCAAGACTAGGCAATGCGGGTCAAGTGACTTTCCCAGAGTCACACTGCTGGGAAGTGCTAGATGATCTTCAAGATCCCTTCTAACTCTAAAACCGTGCTGCCCTTTGTCTGCTTTGCTGAGTTTACTCCCCTTTCCAAAAGTATTTCTTGGGCTTTCATGTATTGGTCCAATGAGTTGCCCTAGAAGGTAGGGAATAGGACTGTCAGGCAATGTCACAACCCAGCTGGTCTAATAGACTTTGTCTGCTGTCTGCTGCTGTCTAGCACTCTAAATCCTCTTCTGACTCCAATTTACCTTCTAGCCTTGTTTTCCTTCACCTGCTCCAGATTCCATCTAAATGACAGCTGGATGGAGCAGTGGACAGAACACTGACCATGGAGTTAGCAAGTCCTGAATTCAAAGCTGTATGACCCTGGGTAAGTCATTTAATCCATTTGACTCAGTTTCTTCAACTATAAAATGGGGATAATAATAGCACCTAGATTGAAGGGTTATTGTGAGGACCTGTTACATTATTTATTTTATCTATAAAGTGCTTTGCCAAACTCAAAGTGCTTTAAGATCCAATTATTATTATATCCCATGTACACGGTTGGCCCTCGATATACGTTTTTTGAATCAAACATATGGATTAAGCCAGAAAATCATTAGAAACACATTTGAAAAGCGTATATACCTCAGCAGCCTTCATTGGGTGGAGCTCATCCCCATGGAAGTTCATTTGTAGCCCTATTTCTTTTCCTTTCTGAAGAATCCTCCTGGTAGAATGGAGGTCAAAGACTCCCTTCTCACAGAACACATCTATATTGTCAACGTGAATTTCTCCCCGTCGGCAAAGTTCCTGCAGCTTAGGGAGGTGGTTGTGGACAATGTCATCAGCAGCTTCAGTTGGGGTTTTCCCTCTGATGGGAAAAAAAAATGGAAACACATGCAAAAAGATTCTTGAAAGCTGTTAGTATGTAGGTGGGGCCCCTCAGGAGAACAAGGATCAGAATCCTTAGGGCAAATTCACATGCACAATAAGAGCACAGATCTGGAACAGAAAGAGGTCTTCAAGAAAATCATGGCTCATGATCAACTCCCTCACTTTACAAATGAGGAAACTGAGGCCAAAAGAAATTTAGTGACTTACTCTAGTAACTACCATGGTGCTGGGATTAGGATTCAGAATTATTTGGCACCTAGTAGGTGCCAAATAAATAGCTATTGCATGAAAGGAGTGACACCAATAGGAACACCATCTTGAGAGTTCTACTATTAGTATCTTATCCATCAACAGATAGCTGTCAGTCATAAACCCAAGTGCTCTCACGGCTACTCTCTCCTTTATGCTGTGCCCTCTTATTAGAACCTAATATGGCCCCTACTCTCCTGACTCTTTTTGGATGTTGTCTCTGCCCCCGTTAGATTGTAAGTTCCTTGAGGGCAAAGACTATCTTCCTTTTTATTAATTGTATCACCAGTGCTTAGCACAGTGCCTGGCACATAATAAATAGAGCACCAGGCCTGGAATCTGGAGGACCTGGGTTCAGATCTGACCCCAGACACTTTCTAACTATGTGACCCTGGGCAAGTCACTTAACACCTCTTACCTGGCCCTTACCCTTCTGTCTGTTAGAGTTATTACTAAGACAGAAAGTAAGAGTTTAAAAAATATGTTATTATTGGGTTGTATTGAATTTGATCAGGTTGATTGGATTCCAGAAGTCATGTGGAGACCTTCTCTCTTTGAGGAAAGGGAAAGAACCCCATCATTTGAGATACAGCATGATGAAGTGGTAGGGCAGCTAGGTGGCACAGTGTGCCAGGAAGGAAGACTCATCTTCTTGAGTGCAAATTCAGCTTCAGACATTTGCTAGGTGTGTGACCCTGGGCAAGTCATTTAACCTTGTTTATCTCAGTTCCTCATCTGTAAAATGAGTTGGAGAAAGAAATGGCCAACCACTCTAGTAATCTTTGCCTAGAAAACCCCCAAAGGGGTCAAAGAGTCAGATAGGACTGTAACAACTGAAAACAACATCATCATTATATATAAAGCATCTTATCTCCCTGGACTTCGGTTTCCTTATCTACAAAAAAAAAGGAAATTGGATTAGATGACCTCTAAGGTCCCTCTCAAAATCCTTTGATGCTTCATCCCAAGGGGGGTGAAGGGTGGAGTATCTTTCAAAGAGTTATCTACCCAACCTTTCTTTGGGAGGATGTTGATGATCCTATAGGTAATACAATCCATCAAAGCAGGGATTTCCCCCCACCCTCGTCCAGTCATTTTCCTTTAAATCCATGGAGGAATACTGGAGGATTACAGAAACTCAGAGGTGTCCCCATTAACTCCAAGAAAGGCATTTAGATTACTTGGGCACTGAGTGAGCTCCACAGTAGGTCGAGGAGATGCTGATGTCCAGTTCCCTCCGAGCCCTTTCAATGACTCTCAGCATCTTCAGCTCTGTCTCCAGGTTCAAGCCATAGCCACTCTTACATTCAACCAAGGTGCTCCCCGCCCTCATCATACAAAGCAGTCGATATTTGAAAGTGCTGAAAAGCTCCTCTTCGGAAGCATTTCGGGTGCACTCGACAGTGAAGTTTATCCCTCCTCCAGCCTGGTGTATATCCATATAGGTAGCACCTGCAAGCTGAACACAGTTTTCTCTTACTAACGATGATGATGATAACATGAGAGCTTTTATGTAGGTAGGTAGGTAGATAGATAGATAGATAGATAGATATATAGATAGATAGATAGATAGACAGACGGATAGAAGATGAATAGATGATAGAGAGATGGATGGATAGATGGATAGAGAGAATGAATAGATGGATAGTAGATAGATGATAGATCAATAGATGATAGAGAGAGATGGAGGGATGGATGGATGAATGAAAACAGAGAAGGATGGATGGATGGATGGGTGAAAAGATGGATAGTAGATAGATAGATGGATGGATGGACAGTCAGATGGACAGATAGACAGATAGATAGATAGGCAGATAGGCAGACAGATAGAAAGACAGACAGACAGATAGATAGATAGATAGATAGATAGATAGATAGATAGATAGACAGACAGACAGACATAGATGGACGAATGGATGGATGGATGGTCAGACAGATAGATAGACATGGATGAATGGATGGATGGACGGTCGGATGGACAGATAAACAAACAGATCAATGGTCGGCAACCTTTTTGGCCGTGAGAGCCATAAATGCCTGAGGAAGGAGAAGGATGGAGGAGGAAGGTGCTGGAATATGGGGCGGGGGCTCAAGGGCCCCCTGGGGCACATCCTGGCTTGAGAGCCATATGTTGCTGACCCCTGAGATAGATAGATAGATAGATAGATAGATAGATAGATAGATAGACGGATGGATGGATAGATGGATGGATGGATGAATAGATGAATGATTGATATAATGCTTTTAGGTAATCAAATCATTTTATTCCTATGCCATATGGGGAAGATAAAGACATATATAATCTCATATGATCCTCCCAATAACCCTTAGGCACAATTATGATGCCCATTTTATAGATAAGGAACCTGAAGGGGAGAGATCAAATCATTTGTCTTGAGCCATACAACTAGTAAGTGTCTGAGGCAGCATTTTAAATCAGGTCTTCTTAGGCCAAACTACCACTGTGGTTGACAAATCAAACCAAACAATCAGTAAGTATCTACTGTATGCCAAAGATTATATTTAGCACCAGGGTACTGTTATGATTAAAATTATCTCAAAAAACTGATTTGGGGTTAATAATATCAATTCATTGATTTTATCTGTTTATTGGTTAGGCCAGCATCATCACTGATAAGAGACATATAGGTCAATGGCCCTCTGGAATGACCAAAGACCCCGATTCTTGGTCAAGCAGCTTGATAAACAGAATTTTAGGAGCTCTTGATTTAGCTCCTCCCTTGAACATCCCAAGAGCTTTCTAATTGGTGGATACCCAATTGGGGTAGTGGTCCATCAAACCTTTAGCCTTTCCCAGAGCAACAGGTGGACAGGTAAAGGTTTGCACATATGCTGGAAAAGACTCCTCACCCTCTTCATTTATTAACCAAATTTTATTCAAAGGAAAGGTGTTATTTGGGATTTTTAAGAACAAGAAAATGCAATAAGCAGTAGACTGGATGGAATCTCTGACCCAGATCCCAGACACAGGAATATTCAGTTAAGATACTGGAGCGATTTGCTATTTCTTTCTCGAGTTCATTTTACAGATAAGGAAACTGAGGTCAATGGGGTTAAGTGACTTACTCAGGGTCACACAGCTAGTGAGTAATTTGTATATGCATGTGTGTTGTTTAATTGTTTCAGTTGTTCCTGATTCTTCATGACCGCATCTGGGGTTTTCTTGACAGAGATCCTGGAGCAGTTTGCCATTTTTTTCTCCAGCTCATTTTACAGATAAGGAAATCAAGGCAAACAAGGTTAAGTGACTTGCCCAGGGTCACACAGGTAGGAGGTGACTGAAGATAATTTTAGACTCAGGAAGATGAGTCTTCCTGATTCCAAGCCCGACACTCTATCCACTTCTCCACCTAGCTGCCCTACCTTGGTCCTAAGCCCTCTGCAAATAGGTTGGGTATTCAATTCAGTCAGCATTTGTGAGGCACTGAAGGTAACTTTAGAAAACCCTAAATCGTAAGGCAAGTATAGCTCTGAATGAGTGGAACAATTTTGCACAGTAGAAGTTCCCGATACCAGTGAATCACAGCTTGAGACCAAACAATAATAAAAAAATGTATCAATAGCCAGGGATTGGCAGCTACGTGATGCCGTGGATAGAACACCCGGCCCAGACTCAGGACAACTTGAGTTCAAATGTGGCCTCAGACACTTACCAGCTATGTGACCCTGAGCAGGTCACATAACTCTGTTTGCCTCAGTTTCCTCATCTGTAAAATAAGCTGGAGAAGGAAATGGTAAACCGCTCTAGTATCTCTGGCAAAAGAACCCCAAATGGGGTCACAAAGAGGCAGACACGACTGAAATGATTCGACAACAAAAATAGTAGTAACAGCTAATATTTATATGGTAATTGAAGGTTTGAAAAGGCATTAACATTAATAAAAGCATCCACAACCCTGAAAGGGTTATTATTATTATTATTATTATTATTATTATCTCCATTTTACAGATGAGGGAACTTGTGTGATATCATTTTCAAACATCAGAATCAAGCGAGGAGGAGACAGAGTGGCGGGATGAGGTTGTATGAGCTTTGCAAGCAGGGGCCTCCATACATAGGGTTAGCTTTAGAGCTGGAAGGGGCCTTGTATGAGAAAACCAAGTCCCCAGAAAAGTGATGCAGCTTGCCCAGAGTCAGAAGGGAGTCAGGGCAGACCCGAGCTGGAATGGGAATCCAGATTCATGAGCTTCTCAATCCTCTCTCCTAGGAAAGTCTCCTTCAGACAAGCTCATTTGCTCTTAACTTGTCCTCAAACAATAAACATTTATTAATCGCCTACTATGTGCCCAGCACTGTGCTAAGCAATGAGAGTGCAAAAAGAGGCACAAGATAGTCCCTGACCTCAAGGAGGTCATAATCTAATGATGGAGAGGAACTGGCCTTGATGGACGTTGTCTTTTTCACCCAAGATTGCTTAATGATGCAAAGGATACAGGAAGAAGATGTGAGAGAGTCTCCTGTGGGAGCATCAGAAAAAGCATCTAATTCAGCTAGGAAGACCCGAGTTCCAGCTTCAGAAACCTATTACTATGAATAGTAGTAATAAAATAGAGTTTGCATAGTACTTCAAAGGTTTTTTTAAAGCATTTTACAAATAGCCCATTTGATCCTTACGACAACCCTGAAAGGGAGGTACCGTTATTATTATCTCCATTTTACAAATGAGGAAACTGAGGCTGACCAAGATTGTATGACTTGCCTAGGATCACACAGCTGGTGTGTATGTGAATTTGAATTCAGGTCTTCCTGATTTCAGGTCTAGATTATTAGCTATTTTATAGATGAGGAAACTGAGGCATGTAAGGCTAAGTGACTTGCCCAGGGTCACACAGCTACTAGCTATATGATATAAATACTAGTGTATAAGGCCAGGTTTGCCCTTGGGGAAAGGAGTCTTCAGGACTCCAGGTCCAGCACTTTATCCACTGTACCTCCTGGTTTCCTTATATCCATCCATAGTCACGTCCATGTCCATATCTCTATACTTATTGGTGTCATACAGGTATAGATAGTTACACATATGGATTAGTCACTATATCCACACATATGTATCTGGCTTTGTGGAAAGGCACCCCCTCCTCTGAAGAAAGCTTGTGGCTTCCATGACTAAATCTACTGTGGTCCCAGGTGATTCCCCAATGGTGCGTAAAGACTCGAAAATATTTGGGAAAGGAGGCTTAGAAGAGCCTCGACAGTGGAAGTCGGGCTGTCTCCCAAAGAGGGGTTAGCTGGGATCTGTTTTTCCCTCCAGGGCAGGGCTAGCAGCAATGGATGCAAGTTGGAGTGGTGAACTAAGGCTAGACGTGAGGGAAAATGTCTTCCCAATTAAAGGCATCTGCCAAAGGGAAATCCACTTTGAGGAGTGGGGAGAGCTCCTTCTCCGGAAACCTTCAAGCAGAGGCTAAAGCCATTTGTCAGGTTTGGTTCAAGGGTCTGCTTATTCATGTGACTTGTCAGCGAATTCTGAAGTCCGGTCAAGAGCTCAGATTCCTCCATTTTCTAATTTTGCTCATGTCCAGGCAAGCAAAAGCAGCTAAGGGGTATAGTGGCCTGATGTTAGGAGACTCACCTTCCTGAGTTCAAGTCCAGCCTTAGATACTTACTAGCTGTGTGACCCTAAGAAAGTCATTTAACCTTGTCAGCCTCGGTTTCTTTGTCTGTAAAATGAGCTGGAGAAGGAAATGGCAAACCACTCTGGTGTCTTTGCTGAGGAAACCCTAAATAGAATTGGACCCCCCGAAAACAAGAAGCAAGCAAAGTGCTACAGAAATAAGAATATGCATTTTGGAGCTGTGTGGAGTACAGATCATATGAACATTTGAGGCACACACAGGAAATAAACACTCTAGGAAGATCCTTTGCTCAAATGATATTCCTGAAAATTCTCTTCTGATGGCATCAGCAGGACCTATGGCCATCTCTAAAAAAATGGGGATCGGATAATGTAATGACTTCCGGCGGCTGTCCTTCTTTGTCTCAGTCACCATCCACAGACATTACCTTCATTGCAAACTCATGGACTCGGTCCCCAGCCCACACTGGGTGAGTGTGAGCATCCACCAAACCTAAATGAAACCAGCAACACAGTTAACTCCTGCTGGAATATGGACATTTTGAATGCATCATTTTTGTTTAAGTGCATGTTTGTTTTCTTTTTTTTTTAATTCTCTTTCTTGAGTGATTAAAATATTTAGATATAAATCAGATGCCAACCTGAGCTGCCCTTGGTAAAATATACACATAATACTCCCTTAATTCAACTGGAATACTTTATCATTTCTTTTTCTTTTTTTATAACCCTGACCTTCTGTCTTCAGATCAGTTCTAAGACAAAAGAGCAGCAAGGACTAGGCACTTGGAGTTAAGTGACTTGCCCAGGGTCACCCAGTTAGGAAGACTCTAAGGTCAAATTTGAATCCAAGTTCTCCTGTCTCTAGACCTGGCACTCTATCCACTGTGCTACCTAGCTGCCCCATGCTGTTTCTTTTTAAGCTCCTTGGTGACAAGTTACTATAACTACATGTGAGTGAGTGCTCGACTTAAAATTGAGAAGACCTGGGATAAGATCTTCTTCTGGCCCTTATGGAATGTGAGACCTTGGGCAAGTCATTGGTCTCCTTTAGATGATGCCTCAGCTCCCTCATCAGTAAAAATAAAATGTGGAAGGCACTAAGGATTCAGAAATAAAACAGTTCCTGCCCTCAAGAACAGTGGTGTCAAAGAAACAGGAGCCATTAAACCATACCTAAAGATTGCTGCCCGGCAGCATACCGACTTGGAAAACCATAGGTTAGCATTATCTGTGTTGCATTGTATTCTTATTTGTTTTTAAATATTTCCTGTTTTAATCTGGTTCTGGCTGGCTTGCTTACTCCCTTATCTCTCTGTGCAGGAAGCTTCCATTCTATTGGGGCATAGAAACCACAAGTAGGGGTTTCACCAAAGGCTCCCCATAGGAGATGGCAGAGGCTGAGCCTTCAAGGAAGGCAGGGACTCCAAGGGGCATGACAGCAGAGGAGAGAGTCCCAGAAATGGTGGCCATCTTGTTCAAAGGCACAGTGTCAAGAGGATGAAGGTGCAATTTGTGGAGCAGCACGAAAGGGCAGTTTGGCTGGACTGTAGAGTGTGTGGAGGCCATGTGTAACCAGCCTAGAATGGTAGACTGGAGCCGGACGGCAAAGGGCTAAATGAGGGAGTCTATATTTCTTCCTGGTGGCGATAAGCAATTATGGGACCATAGTAACGGGCAGCTAGGAGGCACAGTGGTTAGAGTGCCAAGCCTGGAGCTGCCCGGCCCTTGGTGCAGATCTGACCCCATTCAGTTCCTCGCTAGATACAGGAAGGGCAGCCTGTCACCTTTAGCCCATCTTTACTACTTCAGCAAAGTACTAAAACCAGTTTTAATGGCTAAACCGAAGGAGAAGAAAGTACCTGGGAGAACGCATTTTCCAGAGCAATCAATCCTTTCCTCAAATGATACTCCTGAAAATTCTCTTCTGATGGCAGCAGCAGGGCCTATGGCCTTTATGTAACCATCTCTGGAAGAAAAATGGGGTAGGATAATGTAATTACTTCCATATATCAAAAGGTCTGTGGCTACATCTGAGAGGGCACAGCCATCACCACTGTGGCTGGGAACTCATTTGTGCCTTGATGGATAATTTTGTGAGTGGCCATGACCAAAACTCTCCATCCCTTGATGGTTCACCTTAGGGTGATAAGGATTTTCTCACTTTCAAAGACTTCTCAAAGATGGCAAGTGACCATCCATCAAACAGGCCCAAGCCTTTGAGCCTGATACAATCTGGCACAATTTGCCCTCCACCCTCTATATCAAAAGTGAAGTGAAGGGGGGCAGCTGGATGGCTCAGTGGATTGAGAGCCAGGCTTAGAGAAGGGAGGTCCTGGGTTCAAATATGACCTCAGACCCTTCTTAGCCGTGTGACCCTGGGCAAGTCACTTAACCTCCATTGCCTACCCTTCCCCATTCTTCTGCCTTAGAACCAATACACAGTAATGATTCTAAGATGGAAGGTGAGGGTTTAAAAAAAAGTGAAGTGAAGAATGAAGTCAGTTACCCAAATAATTAAGCAAGAACCAACCAACCAAACAGAACCACACTCACTTTCGCCTTGAAATTTCTAGGAAATGAAAGGAAAATATTTTGAATGTTTTAAAACTCAAATTATTTAGGCAATTGTCTCAATTCACTTCTTGAGCTTGTGTATAGGCCCAGAAATAATGGTAAGCAAGTTTAGGTCAGTCCAGCTTCTGCATTTGGCATCATCAGGTAAAAATTCATTCTTTTTCCGCCCTCCAAATCTACTCTTCAGTGTGGGAAGTTCCCAGTGTGGAAATTGCCTCTCCCCATTCCATGCTGACTCTTTCAAGTTCAGAGGTCTCAACTTGGGGTCTGGGAACTTGGGAAATATTTAGCTAACTCTAGTTCAATATAGTTGATTTCCCTTGTGAGCCTTTGCAGTTTATTTTCTGCATCTGAAAATATCATTCTGAGATGGGGTCTATGGGATTCACCAGATTGCCAAAGATCTCTAGGGCACAAAAAAGAGGCCAATGTGGCCTCGGACACTGCTTGGCTGTGTGACCCTGGACAAGTCACTTAACCCCCAGTGCCTAGCCCTTATCATTCTTCTGCCTTGGAGCCAATACACAGTATTGATTCTAAGGTGGAAGGTGAGGGTTTCAAACAAACAAACAACCTTTTTCACCTTCTGTCTTGGAATCAGTACTGAGTATTGGTGAAGTTTAAAGGGCTAATTCCTTTGGCCCCTTCCTGGTGAAGAGGACGGGGAACTCTTCCCTCCCTCCCCAAGCCCCCTGGACAGACAGAGTAAGAAAAAGGCCATGGTGGCAAATACTGGACAAAGGGAATGCCCGGGGCGGCCACACAGCAGCCCCATTTAAGAAGCATTCGTCTAAAAGCGCCCCCTCAACCGATAAGCTTAGCATCCCAGAAATGAAGGACCCGGTCAATATTACAGGCAGAGCCTCAGAGGCAAGATTTGATCCCAACTCCTGTCTGTCCCTTGCCTGGAGCGGAAGAAAGCGACACCCACTAAAGTAGCAATTGGTTTGTACCCTCCCACACAAGTGACTTGGAGCAAACTTCAGACGCAGAATTTGAACCGAGGTCTCCTGACTTCCAGTCCAGACCTCTCTTCCGGGCTTTTCCCACTCGCCCACTCGGAACGGAGGGGCTTCTGGGAAGGGCGGACTTACCTGCCCACTACTAGGCTGGCGTTCTCCAGCACGGCCAGGCTCCGCATCGCCTGCCCTACCAGGTAGGGCTCGCCCTGGGAGCAGACCAACACCATTTGCTGGGCGTTCTCCAGCAGAAGCCGCTGCCCACAGCTCATTTCCCCCCAGTTGGCGACTGCAGAGGCTCGGACTTAGGAAAAGTGGGAGCCGAGGACCGCGAGTAGAGAGGGCAGTGGCGGCTGCAGGCCTGGAGCTAGGGAGGAGCAGGCGCAGAGCTTGACCCGACCTCGCAGCTCCAGGGGGGAGGGCAGGGAAGGAATTTCCGTTCCAGAGTCCAAGGGGTCAGTTTTCACTGTGTGTGGCCTGGGAGAGAGGTTTCAATTTATCTTTAAAAAAAAAACAAAAACAAAAAACTAGTTGAAGGCACTCAACGTTTGATTCGCTTTGCGGAGTTTGTTGTTGTTCAGTCGTTTTCAGTTACGTCCAAACTCCTCCCGGCCCCATGTGGGGTTTTCATGGCAGAGATACTGGAGTAGTTTGCCATTTCCTTCTCCAGCTCATTTTACAGATGGGGAAACTGAGGCAAACAGGGTTGTTAAGTGACTTGCCCAGGATCACACAGCTAGTGTGTCTAAAGCAGAATTTGAACTCAGGTCTACTCTATCCATCATACTACCCAGATGTGCAGAGCATATATGTTTAATTTCTAAGGGAATTGAAATCTCAGCCTAGAGGAAGAGCCCAATTCTGTGGCTTCAGACACTTTCTAGCTGAGGGACCCTGGGCAAGTCACTTAAGTAGGACTTAAGTAGCCTTTGCTGTTTTGCCCAAAGGTAAGAGTTTGGGGGCGGAGGAGGTGAGTAGGAATCTGAGTAACGGAGGATGTAGGAAATGAAGAGAAAAAAGCCTTATGGCCAATAGAGAGAGGTCCCTTGGATCTGAAGTCACAGAATCATAGATTTGGATGGGGAGGAAGGTACTACCCCTAGAGGCCATCTTGGGCAACTGCCCTTACAACTGGAGAGCACTTTCACAGGATAATAATAATAGCTAGCATTTATAATATATATATATATGTATATGTGTGTATATATATATATATGTATATATGTATATATATATAAACTCTTACCTGTTTATATATTACAGAGTTTAAACTTGAGTTTTAGAAAGCACTTTGTAAACTTCATCTCATTTTATCCTCCTAACAAGCCTGGGGAGTAGCTGCTTATGTCCATTTTACAGATGAGGAAACTGAGGCAGGGAGACATGAAACTTGCTGGGGTGACGGAGCTAGTTAAGTGTTTGAGGCTAGACTTGAACTCGAGTTTTCCTGATTTCAGGCCCGGCCCTCTTGTCACTGAGACACTTAAGTGCCTCTAAGATGCTTAGATCATCTGGAAGGCATCTCAGATGCCTTTCTTTTAAAGGTGAGAGAGTCGAAGCCCGGGGAAAGGGAAGTTATCTGCCCAGGGCCATACAGGTAATGCAGGGGCCAATCTCAGACTCTTCCTACGTTGAAAGAATGCGGGTCAGAGTAAGGGAAGGCATGTAGGAAGGTAATGAGCTAAGCTAGAAGATAGGGGCCGCTTGCTAAAATGCAACAAGCCCACATAAGTACCACCTTTTCCTGGCTTCTGGTTTCTCACCTCCCAACCCAGGCGATTCCACCCTCCGTAGACGATCCCTAAAGAGGGAGCTTAGGGCTCTCAATCCTGCGTTGGGAGGGAGGGTGGCGCGTGGGGGCGGGGCTCGCGGACTCGCGAGGAAGGGAAGGGAGGGGCGGCACAACGCATCCAGCTGTTGAGCGACCCAGCGTCCGACTGGCTCTCATCCAGAACTCCTAGGACAGGGCCAGGTGCGGAGGGGATGGGAGTGCTCCTCCCGGGTGCTTTGGGCTGAAACTGCCCGGATCTCACGGACTCCCCCCGGAATGCTCCTACCTGGCTGCTCTCCAGGCCTCCCTGCAGCTGGGAAACCGTCGGCCCAAGGCTTTCCTCCTGCAGCCCCGCCTTTGCTTTCAGGGGGCGCAGGCGCCCATCCACCTGCTGGGCTCCCCGGCGGCGTAGACCCAGCTGGAGGGGGAGGCTGGAGAACAGCCTGTTCAGAAAAAAATCCCTTCTGGAGCCCACCATTCCCTCCGGTGGGGACTTCGAGGCTAGTCCACGGCCCTTCTCTTGCCCTTGTGTTCCTCTTGACCTGGGTTGTTTCTTTCCTGTCTGAGACCAGCCCACTGAAATCTCCCAATTCAGCCCCATAAATGCCTTCAGAGTCCTGACTGGGCGATGCTTTAGAACACCTGCTGTGGATGGGATGCTCGGCAACTTACAGAGTGCTCTACCCATATTGTCTCCTTGATGCTACAGATATGTGTCTCCACCCCCACCCCCATTTTACGGATAAGTAAGCCAAGGCTGAGGGGGGAAACTTCTGATTTATCCATGGCCCTAGCAGTATGGCTTATTGGAAGCGGGAGTGGAGGCCAAGTCTTCTCCTGACTCCCAGGGGAGCATTATTTCAAAGCTCCCGTCTCCTAGACAATATATTCCCCATCATTTTCATCCCTGTTTGAGGAAATGGCACAAACCACTGAAAATCTCCTCAAATTTATGGCTTATAAAGGCTTAAAGAGGTGTTCCAATTCTTAGAAAGGAATTTGAAGGGAAAGAAGGGGGGAGGTATGCTTTCATTCCCATGATCAGATCCCGGTTCTGCGTTAACTAACTGTGTGATCTTGGTCAAGTCATTGAGCCCCTCCATACCTCAGTTTACTTGTCTGTAAAATGAGTAGCTTGGCCTCCATGGCTCCAAGATTCCTTCCAACTTGAAATCTATGCTCCTAAAATCCTGTGAAGTCAACCAAATGGTAGAAATCCCCACCTGATGGTGATATATTTCCCTTTTATTATTATTACTGGGGCACTTGTGTTATTCCACTCACCAAAAGCACTAACTTTCTCACGTGTGGTACCTTGAATTGGCCCTGCCTAAGTAGTTCTTGCTAAGACCTCTGTTTGTTCCTCTCTTCATCTTCTTCTCCATTCTTGTCAGCCAAGTGTTAGTTCTTGAGGAAATTTGTCACACAAATTCAATTGGCAAACCTTGGAAAATATTGGAGATGGGTGACCCTGGGCAAGTCACTTAACTTCCATTGCCTAGCCTTCACTGCCTTTCTGCCTTGGACTCAATAGGCAGTATTGATTCTAAGATTGAAGGTAAGGGGAAGGAAGGAAGGAAGGAAGGAAGGAAGGAAGGAAGGAAGGAAGGAAGGAAGGAAGGCTGTCTCTTATACA
>NC_058134.1:235429514-235467187 GCF_016433145.1 Gracilinanus agilis
GGGAAAGGAAGGAAGGAAGGAAGGAAGGAAGGAAGGAAGGAAGGAAGGAAGGAAGGAAGGAAAGAAGGAAGGAAGGAAAGAAGGAAAGAAAGAAGGAAATACAAACAACATTGGAGAGTCAGCAGGAAAATAAGTGCTTTGAATTTCAATTGAATTAAGGCTTCAATTTTAGAGTCTTTGGAGGAGGAGGGGAAGAGGCTGAAATTATAGACACTTAAGACTAGAGCAGGGGTCGGCAACGTATGGTCTCGAGCCATATCTGGCTCTTTTGAGGGCCAGATATGGCTCTTTCTGCAGGAGCCATAAAGTCAATTTTTTTTTTCAGGCGCTGTTACAGGAGTGCGCACTGTGAGCACTGTACAGCTCTCACGAAATTACATTTTTAAAAATGTGGCATTTATGGCTCTCACGGCCAAAAAGGTTGCCGACCCCTGGGCTAGAGGACTCTTTAAGAAAGAGAGGAAGCTCTCAGAAAGGAGGAAATGGTAAGACCTGATAAGAGAGGAGGAGAGAAAAGTAAAACTGGTAAAGGAAGAAAGAGGTATAACATTTTGAAAAAGCTCTTTAAACCCTCAGTCAAGATGACATAGGGCAGCTAGGTAGCACCGTAGTTAAAGCACTGGGCCTGGAGTCAGGAAGACCTGAGTTCAAATTTAAACTCAGATTTGTATGTGTGATCCTGAGCAAGTCACTTAACCCTGTTTGCCTTAGTTTCCTCATCTGTAAAATGAGCTGCAGAAGGAAATGGCAAACCACTCCAGTATCTTTGCCCAGAAAACTCCAAATGGGATCACAGAGAGTCAGACTTGATTAAACAACAACAAAGCAATACAAATTCCAAAGAGTTTCATGGCCTGACAAATGATCACTAACCATTCTGCTCCATTTCTAGCAGAATCATGTTTGGGATGTGCCTGATAGCAACTCATTTTAATTCAGAGGACCCTTGATTCAAATTCTGCTTCAGACCTTGGACAAATCAACCTTCTTGAGCCTCAGTTTCTTCCTCTATTAAAATGAAGGGGTTACAATTGACAAATGGTCAAAGGATATGAACAAATAGTTTTCAGATGAAGAAATCAAAGCCATAGATAATCATATAAAATGTTATGAATCCCTCTTGATTAGAGAAATGTAAATTAAAACAATGTTAAGATACCACCTCATGCCTATCAGATTGGAATATGACAGTAAAAGAAAGTGATAAATGCTGGAGAGGATATGGCAAAATTGGCACACTAATGCATTATTGGTGGAGTTGTGAACTGATTCAACCATTCTGGAGAGCAATTTGGAACTATGCCCAAAGGGCTATAAAACTGTGCCTACCCTTTGATCCTATAGTACCACTACTGGGTCTGTCTTCCAAAGAGATAATAAAAAAGGGGAAATGACCTACTTGTACAAAAATATTTATAGCACCTCTTTTTGTGATGACAAAGAATTAGAAATTGGGAAATGACTGAACAAATTGTGGTATATGTTGATGATGGAATACTATTGCATATAAGAAATGATAAGCAAAATTATTTCAGAAAAGGCCAGAAAGTTCTGCAGAAACTGATGCAGAGTGAGATAAGCAGAACCAAGAGAACATTGTACACAGTAACAGTAATAATGTATAGTGATCAACATTGAAAACTTGTACTTATACTCTCAGCAAAATGATCTGGGACAATCCCGAAAGACTTATAGTAGAGAATGCCATCTATCTCCAGAGAATGAGCTGTTAGAGTTGGATGGATGCAGATCAAAGCATACTATCTTTTACATCAGTGTATTTGTTGTTTTATTTCAGGGCTTTGGTGTGCTCTTACAAACAATGACCAAAATATGTTTTATGTGTTTTGCATGATAATAAAAATAATTTTTTTTAAATTAAGAGATTGGACCAGATGGCCTCCAAAATGCTTTTTAGCTCTACCCCAACAGTCAATGAGTCTTTCTTTGGAATAGAGAAAAATAGTTACTTTCTCGGTCTTTAAAGCCTTCCTATGGGGCAACCAGGTAGTAGAGTTGTTAGAGCACCAGTCTTAGAATAGAGAGAACCTGGATTCAAATCTGACCTCAGACACTTCTTAGCTTCATGATCCTGGACAAGTCACTTAACCCTGATTGCCTAGCCCTTGCTTCTCTTATGTCTTAGAATTGATGCTAAGACAGAAGGTAAGGGTTTAAAAAATAAATAACATACTTCCTAATCTTTTTTTTTTGCCTATCTTTCCATATTTATTTCACTTTATCCTGTCTTACTCATTCTGTGGCATTTAAAAAAAAACTGGTCATCTTAAGGTTCCCTATATACAGCATTCCATCCACCTCTGTCCTTTGTCTGGAATGAACTCCCTCCTCACCTTCCTCTCTCCTCTAGCATCCCTAGCTCCCTTCAAGATTTAGCTTAGGTGCTACCTCCCAAAGGAGGTGTAGGTAGTGTTCTCAATGTGCTCCTGAATTATTGTATTTACTCACCTGTGAATGTTGTGTCTCCAGAAAGAGGTTAAAGTCCTTGAGGGTAGGGGCTCTTTCTATGTTTGTATCGGATCTTGGTTGACTTAGTGTAACACAACTTGGAATGTGATTAATAAATGCTGGCTTGATCAGATTGCACAGGAGTTATGGTGCTCTCTATCACCTTAGTTCAGAGCCCCCATCACCTCTCACAGGAAGTATTACAATAGCTTCCTAATGAGCCGATATTGCCTCCCTTCTCTTGTTTCTGAAGTGTATCACACAAATGCCAAAATGGTCTTCCTAATGCGTTGATCTGACTACGCCCCTTCTTTGTTCACCTACTATGTGGCGGGCTCTATACTAAGTGCTGGGGATATAGAGACAAAAGCCAATTTCTGCCCTTGAGAAACTCACAATCTAATGAGGATGTCCCTCTGTTGAGGGAAATTTCCTTTCTGGAGATTCTTATATTTATGAAATTCCAAGTGTAGATCTCCAGAAAAATGTTCATAATAATCATCTGAGGGTTAGTGGCAGACCAACAAATGGATTTCTTAAGCCTCAACAATTCATTAAGCCTTAAGAAGTGGACAGGATTTGCATTCTGTCCAGGCAGAGGGAATTATCAACCAGAACAGGTATCCTGGGAATAGAGCCAGTTAGGATGGAAGCATCTGGTGTTCAAATAACAGCTGGATGGTAGAACAGCCACTTGTGGGACTCTCCTGTGGAACATGCATGTCCTTTAGGGCCATGATTGGCTAATGCTTGAAATGGAGTAGTTCACCAATATGGGGAGCTCCCAAATGAGATAACTTTATCAATGGAAGCTGACACCCTCTCAACAACTTAGTCTCAGAGGGTGGCTAGAATCTGGGGAAAGTAAAGGTCACCCAGCCAAGATGGCAGGGGTGAGACTTGAACTGAGATCATTTTACTCTGAGGCTGACTCTCTTATCCCAGGCTCTCTCTTAGGTTTCTCTGTGTTTCAGTGATAAAAGTCTGTTTCCTTTGTGTGTCTCTGGGCAAGTCACTTCACCTGTTTGCCTCAGTTTGCTCATCTATAAAATAGGAATAATAATAGTACCAACAAGATCCAATGAAATCATAATTGCAAAGCGCTTAGCACAAGACCTGGCCCACAGTATAAATATATAACAGATAAATAAATAAATAGAAACGTTAGCTTTTTTTTTCCTTGACAGAGTGAGAAGACGTCACCATGGGATCAAGCTTATTACCAGTAAAACTGACCATCTCGAAAGAAGAAGAGAGGCTAAGAGGTATTTTATTCATTCCACATGGAATGGCTGGAGTAGCTGCCTGCCTACTCTGTGCCAGTCCTAGTGCCAGTGTCAGGGAGCTAAAGTCACAAGTGAGGGATGAGTTAATGAATTAGTTGACTAATGAACAGTATTAAGTACCTGGGCTATACCAGGCACTGCTTAGGTGATCAGGTTAGAGAGACAAAAATGAAACAGAACCTGGCCTCAAAGAGCTTGCCTTTCTATGGCATTAATGTGATGTGCCTAGAACTGTGCTCATTTAAAACATGACTTTTTACTGACATTTAATTTAGATTTAGGTCATTGGGCAGAAGTCCTCTCACCTCCATTAAAAACAAGCGAACCAACTTGAAAGCCACGGAGGGTGGGGGGGGGAGGTGAATTCCATATTCTTTCCCTTTTGAAACTCAGGGAACTTAATTATTCATGGTAATGTAATGAGGAAATGCAGAGTCAGCTTGGTGTAGCACCTACTATGTGCCAGGCACTGTACTAAGTGCTTTACAAATGTTGTTTCATTTGATTCTCATAGCAGCCCTGGGCAGTAAGAGCTATCATTATCCCCATTTTACGGATGAGTCAGAGGGAGGTGAAGTGACTTTCCCAAAGTCACACAGCTAGTCTGAAGCTAAATTAGAACTTGGGACTCTCTGACTCCAGGCCCAATGCTCTGTGAACTGTGGCTCCACATAGCTGCCTCCACCTAAAGAAGAATCTTGCCTATGAAACATTCTGCCTTTACAACTTTGAGCAGCTGCCAAAGCTCTCATTGTTCTGGGCACCTCTCTAAAGCTTTCAAATCCAGAGAAGGTGCCAAACTGCTCTGACAGAGTTCCCTAGATCCATGAAGCCAGAAATCCAGGCCTCTTCCTACCACCAGTAAGCAACAGAAAGATCGATGAATAGATAGATTGGTAGATAGACAGATAGATAGATAGATAGATAGATAGATAGATAGATAGATAGATAGATGGATGGATGGATGGATGGATGGATGGATGGATGGATGGATGGATGGACGGACAGACGGACAGACAGACCACTTCTATGTTTTTAAGAGGCAGCATGGTATAGTGGGAAAAGCACTGGACTTGGAATCACTTCCTAGTGATATGACCTTGAACAAGTCATTTCATCTCGATCAACCTCAGTTTCCTTTTCTGTAAAATAATGGGACTGGATTCTGTGGACTTTGAATTCCTTTTCAGACCCAAGCCTACAATCTTGTGATCATTAATGCCCTGAGAGTTTTTCCTGGGATTCTGGCTCAGTAGCTAAAACATTTTAAAATTTAAAATTTAAAAGCATTTTAAGAATATTTGTCTTCTCTAAATATTTAAGTGGAAAAGAAAATGTGTCCAGCTACAGGAGAGTCACTTAGTTTGTCTGGACCTCAGTTTACTCATCTGAAAAAGAAGTTGGACTATGATTCTCCAGCTTTAAATCTACAGTCTTATCATTCTATTATGAGCATAGCCTTTTATCATGGGTTAAAATTAAAGCTCCCATTTAAAATATAAATCACCCCACCCCCATTTTATTTCTCAGGAAAGCAGTGACCCCTGGTGGAAATTCATGAAAACTGCCCCACCAGTCTCCTGACCTGGAGCTCTTTCTGCCAGGTCACTTTGCCCTCTGGTTAGTGGCTGGACTGGAAGAAGAGAAGTCAGGAAAGGGCTAGAGCTTCAGTATTTCTCAGGAACCCAGGAAGAAGGAAAGCAAATGGACCACAGGCAGCCACAAAAGCAACTAGGTTTAGAGTGGATAGGAGCCTGGAGTCTGAGTTCAAATCTAGCCAGAGACAATTACTAGCAGTGTAACCCAGGACAAATCACTTAACCTCTGTTTGCCTCAGTTTCCTCAGATGCAAAATGGGGATAAAAACAGCACCTATCTCCCAGGGCTGCTGAGAGGATTAAATGAGATAACATTCATAAAGCACTTAGCACAGTGCCTGGCACATAGTAGTAAATTAGTAAATACTTATTCTATGTTGTGACACTAGAGAGCCAGGGACAGCAGGAAGGGGGCCAGGCTTGGAAGGAAAACTTCACAGACTTTACATTTTGACTAGAGTTACCCTGTCTATGGCCTCTAGATTGAATAATGACTAAAGTAGACTGCATGTTTGGGGCTGGGGGGGGTCTTTTGTTTGTTTTTAAATAATATTCCCCCCCCAGTTACATATAAAAATAGTTTTTTAAATATTTATTTTTTATTTAAAATTTTTCATTTTATTTTTAAAAATAGTTTTCCATGTTTCCATGATTCATTTTCTTTTCCTCCCCTCTTCCCTCCCCTCTCCCAGATCCAATAATTAATTCCACTGGATTGTACAAATGATATAATTTAATGCCTATTTCTTTATTTCCATATTTATTTTCTTTAAAATCTTGAGTTCCAAATTCTCTCCTTCCCATCTCCTCTCTCCCCTCCCTGAGATGGTAAGCAATCTAGGAAGGATTTTACATGATAGGCTGCATATTGGGTATAAAGATGACCCTGAAAATAGATTTTCCTTTCCCCAGCGGAAAAGTTAAAGAAAGCCAAAAGAGAAAGCACCATGCCATATACGTACTACTTAGAAGATATATTTCTCTTCAAACAAAAAGAAGCCGAAGAAAAGGAAAAGGTCAGTATTTCCAACTAGGACAACGGACAATGGTTAATCCAATGAACACCTAAAGATTATCTGACAGTGAGACTTTTACGGATATATGATTTATGATGAGGCGCTGTATTATGAATGAAAATGGCAAAGACCACTAAGTGTTTATTATGGATCTTATGTGGTGGTAAGACCTGGAAATACTGCCCTTGGAGAGCTTACATTCTAATGGGGGAGTAGCCTCCAATACTAAAGCTCCTATGGTTTGCATATAGCAGGGTATCATCTGAATTTTGGTATGGATGATCAGAAAAGATGGGATGGCCAGCAAGCCAGGGCAGGCTGAAGAGCCCTGTTGTTACCCCAGAGCCCCCAGGACTTTAATTTTTAATTTTTAGGATTTCCAAGTTGATATTTAGATGGGGATTTTTAATTTGTTCTTTTTCTAGTTTAATTGCATTCGCAGTTGATTGACATGTTCTTTATCTTATTGCTATAAAGAGATATAAATCTCTCTAATTCCTGCTTTTGATGTATCCCATAGATTTTGGTATGTTGTCCCATTATTATCATTCTCTTTAAGAGGAGATGGGAATATGGGAAGTCCTGAATTCAAACCTGGCCTCAGACACTTCCTAGTTGTATGACCCTGAGCAAGTCATTTAACCCTGTTTATCTCAGTTCCTCATCTTTTAAAATGAACTGGAGTAGGAAATGGCAAACCACCCCAGGATCTTTGCCAGTAAAACTCTAAAGAGGTCACAAAAAGTCAGAAACTACTAAAAGAACTGAACAATAAGAAAAAATACAAAGGAATTTCCCAAACCAATGTAAGCTCCTTTAGGGCAGAGATAGTTTTCATTCTATGCCTTCATATCCACAGTGCTTAATCTGGTGCCTGGCAAATAGTAGGCACCTGATAAATAATTTTGCCCTCAATTCATTGAGTTACTATGAAGAATTATGGGGGTTTTTTGTTTTCTAATTGTATATAAATGGTTGTCTTTTGGGGCATCAAATCTGTAATTTCACTGCGGCACTGGGCACTGAAAGAGGAAATTCCCTCCACAGTGTACCCTAATTTGGAATTAGATGCAATCTGAGTAATGGGTTTCCATTTGTAAAATGAGGGAGTTGGATTCTAAAGTTCCCTTCTTCTCTAAATCCTATTACCCATAGTTTCATTTCCTTTTCTTTTTTCATCTCCCTTGCAAAGCCAGAGGTTCCCAATATACTTTTTTTGGGCAGTGTAAGACTTTGGAGAAAAAAAATCATAACAGTAGGGGCAGCTGGGTGGTTCAGTGGATTGAGAGCCAGGCCTAGAGACAGGAGGTCTTGTGTTCAAGTCTGGCCTCAGACACTTTCTAGGTGTGTGACCCTGGACAAGTCACTTAACCCTCATTGCCCAGCCCTTACCACTCTTTTGCCTCAGAATCAATACACAATATTGATTCTAAGATGGAAGGTAAGGGTTTTAAAAAAATCATAACTGTACCGCATATAAACTTCCCTCCCCACTCTGTCAGTCTTCTCCTCTCCCTTTTCATCCCCTTCTTTCTTCTCTCTCATCTCCTTCCCCTCTCTCTACCATCTCCCTTTCTCTCCTCTTATGTCCAATCTTCATTAAAATTAAGATTTTTATTTACAACTTTACTCAGGTTTTAATTAGAAACTCAGTCTACAATGCCAATTATGCAGATATCAAAGAAGGATGATAGAGCCTTAGAGTTGGAAGACACCTTAGAATTCATCTAGTCCTAAACCTTCTCTTTACAGATGAAGAAATTAGGGCAAACAGAGTTAACTGACTTGCTCAAGATCATGGATGTCTGAGGCTGGTAGTTAAATCTAGGTTCTCTGACTCCAAATGCAAATCTTTCTGTAACATCGTGATGCATAATTTATTTCATTTACAAAAAAATTATGATGCATACATGGACTAACAGAAGCCTTAATGATAAAGGGTAGGGCAATAAGATGGCTCCATATTGCATAGAGTGCCAGACCTGGAGTCGGGAAGACTCATCTTCCAAAGTTCAAATCTGACTTCAGATACTTCATAGCTATGTGTTCCTAGGCAAGTCATCTCACCTTGTTTGCCTCAGTTTTCTCATCTGTAAAATGAGCTAGCAAAGAAAATGACAAATCAATATCTTTGCCAAGAAAGCCCCCAAGAATCACAAAGAGTCAGAAGACTGAAAATGACTGAACAACAAATAATGATAAAGGAGCAAAGAATACATTTCAGCCATGTGTGCCCGTTGCTTCCAAACAGTAATGCATTACTTTAGAAAATCTTACTTAATTTTCTATGTGTGCAGGTAAAATGTTTGAACCGAAAAAGGAAAGTAAGCGAAAAAACTACTTTTTCATCCAGAATGAAGAATCGATCACATCTGGCGGAAATAAACATCCCCATTGAATCAGCTGCTCGTGAAATGGGACTAGATTCTACTCTCATCCTCAGCTTTGTAGACAGTGAGTACAAATCACACTGGATTTGCATGGTATTCCTTTTATTAAATCATTCATTTAGTAATAGCCATTTGTAGGCTGCTGAATGTTTAATAACCAGCTTTTTGGGGGTGGGGAAGATGAATGCAGGTCACATTTTAAAAGTTTCATCTGCATTGCTAACATTTTCACCATCCCTTTTTGAAGTCTAGACCAGCCATCAACCATCAATTGCCTCTGGCTGAGGTTAATAGTTTGCTGACCCCCAGCCTAGACAATCATGAAAACAATAAGTCGAGCCCTGATGATTTCTGAGGTGTAAATACTCGGGCTGAAAATTTAATAATCGCTGACATGAGCCATTTATAGCTGGCTTCAGTATACCTCCTGTTATGGCTCAGGATGTCTCAAATAAGGCTCTGGAGCATCTTCCCATACTAATAATGGCAGCTAGGTGATGCTGTGTATAGAGTTCTGCTCTTGAAGGCAGGAAGAACCATATTCAAATCCAGACTCACATACTAACTGTGTGACTCTGGACAAGTCATTTAATTTCTCTAAGCCTCAAGTGTGAAATGGGGATAACAGTACCTACTTCCCAAGGCTAGTATGAGGATTGAATGAAATAATATTTGTAAAGTGCTCTGCAAACATTTTCAATTCAATTCAATTTAACAACCTTTTTTTCTAAAACCCTTCTACCTTAGAATCAATACTAAGGGCTAGGTATTAGGGGTTGAGTGACTCACGCAGGATCACCCAGCTGAGAAGTATCTGAGACCAGATTTGAACCCAGGACCTCCCATCTCTAGACCTGGCTCTCAATCTACTGAGCCACCCAGCTGCCCCCAAACATTTATTTTATTAAAGCACCTACTATGTTCCAGTTACTGTGCTAAGCTCTGCAGACATAAAAAAAAGGGGCAAAAGATAGGCGCTCCCCTCAAGGAGTTTACAGTCTAACAGATTAAATACTAAATAAATGCAACTATTATATTAGCTCATAGAAAAAGACATGTTATTCAGAGATAGTATGTAATATTATGTAATGGAAGGTGGTATTTCTTTGTCCAGACTTTTTACTTCATTCGTGTAGGGGACTTGATGTAGAGACATGCACATGCACCCCTTGTCTAAGAATGATGATGATTCTGACAGTAATGATGGTGATGGTGACGATGATGGAGATGGTGATGATGATAATAGTATTTCGGATTACTTTAATGTTTATAAGGTGCTTTACAAATGTTATTTCATTTTATCTATAATGTAGAACCTTAGAAAGTTGCTTCTGGCATTAGCTGATAAACTTGCTTGCAGTTCTATATCAGGGATGTGTCTGAATCACTACTGGAACCCACGTCTTCCTGACTCCAAAACCAGTCGTCTTTCCCCTGCACCATGCAGTAGAGATCAATGAAGATGAAATGGGTGGAAAATGGGAGACAGTTTATTTTAAGTAAGGAAAGTAGAGAGTATAAGTTCCCACTCTGCTCATGAAGAGGAATACACATTTAAAACAGCACAATGATTTAAAAATATTACAAGAAAGAGAAACTTCGGTCAATCTAAAAAGGTTCAAAAAGGTAGCAAAACCTTCCATGTGAATTACTTGGAACGTTGGCTTCGCTAGATAATCAGTAACTCATACTAAAAGGATTAATATTACCAGGAAGAATCAAGAGGATAAAGTTTGGTGCAGCAGATCTCGATTTAGAACCTGGATCTAGTTCCTAGTTCTGCCCTCTTTTATTGTTCAGTTGTGTCTGATTCATAGTGACCCCATTTGGAATTTTCTCAGCAAAGATACTGGAGTGCTTTGCCATTTCCTAGACAAAACACCCTCTATCAGTTCAGGGAATGGCTTCCTCAGTATTTTAGAGTCTTTGAGAATTGGACGGCTACTAAGGGTCAAAGGCAAGCTTGGAACCCAAGTTTTCCTCATTCTCTATCCATGTGTCTGTAAAACACTCTGGAGTTCTGCTAGAACCTGATTAAAATATAATTGGAAGGCAGCTGGGTGGCTCACTGGATTGAGAGCTGGGCCCACAGACAGGAAGCCCTGGATTCAAATCTGGCCTTAGATATTTCCTAGCTGTAAGACCCTGGACAAATCACTTAACCCAACTACCTAGCCTTTATCACTCTTCTGTCTTAGAATCGATATTTAGTATTGCTTCTAAAACAGAAGATAAAGATTTTTTTAAATGAAATTGGAAAATATTAATGAAATAAAAATACACTAAAAGATAGGTAATGTTACATTTTAAACCAAGTCAAGATGAGACTTGCAAAGATCTTTATGTATGGCTTAATATCCACTATTCCTATTTGAGTTTGATACCCCTCTCCTAGGATATGCTGCCTGAATTTTGGAGGTATTTAATCTTTTTTGGACTAGATATGTTGAATTCCAGTAAAGATTCAGGTAAGCAGCTATTATCTTCAGCCCAGTATAGTAAATTATCCTAGTGACTGGCTATGAGCCATCTAGAAAAGTTTAAATTGTATTTTGGCTCCCATCTTTACTGCTGACATGCCAGTGGTTGCAAAAATTCAATGAACCAAGGATCACCGATATAGCATTGTTTGTTGTTGTTGAGTCATTTCAGTCATGCCCAACTCTTTGTGATCCCATTTGGGGGTTTTCTTGGCAAAGATGCTGGAATGGCTCACCATTTCCTTCTCCAACTCATCTTACAGATGAGGAAACTGAGGGAAACAGGGTGAAGTGACTTGCCCAGGGTCACACAGCTAGAAGTGTCTGGGACCAGATTTGAACTCAGGAAGATAAATCTTTCTGATTCCATGTCCAGTACTCTATCCACTGCTCCACCTAACTTCCCTTAGCTAGGTACCTTAGAGGTCATCAACTACATTACTACATTTTATAGATGAGGAAACTAAACTTTAATGGCACATGAAGCAATCAAAATATAATGGACCTTTTTCCCTACTTTTCAGAGGAAAAAAAATGTTAGTACAAGTGAGGTGACTGATTGAAATCAGTGAAGAAGCATATGTGGGGTTGTGAACACCAAAACTGGTTCAGCATTCCTAGACTTAGAGTTAGAAAAAATGTTAGGAGCCATCAAGTCCAACCCCCTCTTCTCAGAGGGGACAAATCTGATCTCAGAGGTGATATAATCACAACCAATTGAGGTGTTTTTGAACCCAATTCTCCCTGAGCCCAAGTCTAGACCCCTGCCTGATACCCTGACAGCTGGTTCACACTTAGCATTGCCTAATTTACCTTGGATGACTCAATTCCCCTCTCTAGACTCCAATTTTTTCATCTGGAAAAGGAGGTTGGACTCAATGACCTCTAATGTTCTTTCTACTCCTTTATCTGTGATCCTATGATAGTTAAGGCTGGCATAACAGTGTTGGGCTCTGTCAAAAATAGAAATATTAATGTACTGTATTTTGATAATAAAGAATGTCCCAGATGTGGTCATGGAGAATTAGATACAACTGAAACACAATACAATGGATGAGTGCAGGTGAGAATGGAGGCATCTTCTTAGAAGGGCTGCTTCCACTTTTGATTTCGCAGCTAAGATGGTCAAGTGGTAGCCTCTCAGAAGGCAATTTAACTGAGCTCCATCCTGTGCCCCAACTTTCTGATAGGCAAGGCAAGAAGGGAAGCTGATCTCTGGACCAAGACAAGAAAACAAGTTCCAGGGTCTAGTCTGGGACTGAGTCTAAGTCCCAATTAGCACCTCCCTGTCCAGCCCAATAGAAGCTCTCATTATCTGGGACCAATGAGCAAAGATGACTCCTGTTATAGGAATGTGTGGGAAGCAGAAATACTTCAAAATAGTTCTGTCCTCTCTTTCCAGGTGAGAAATAGAATTAGACACTGGCTGTGCTGTCAGTTCCAAAGAGAATTCTGTTAATTCAGAGCCACATGTATTGTGTCAGATGTGGGGACTAATTTGGACTATCACATGTATGAATAGTAGTAATAACAGCTGCTATTTATATGATATGAGGGGCTGGATGTCAGAGTAGTTAGAGAACTCATCTTGGAGGGAAGAGACCTACAGGCAAGACCTGCCTCTGACACATATTGGCTGTGACCCTAGGTAAGTCCCTAATCTACTCTTAGACCAGAAGTATCAATGGCCCACCATGGACCAAATTAAAACATCATTTGAGAGGGCAGCTGGGTGGCTCAGTGGATTGAGAGCCATATCTAGAGCCAGGAGGTCCTGGGTTCAAATCTGGCCTCAAATACTTCCTAGCTATGTGATCCAGGGCAAGTCCCTTAACCTCCATTGCCTAGCGGTTACAGTTCTTCTGCTTTAGAATTGACACTTAGTATTGATTCTAAGATGGAAGGTAAGGGTTTTAAAAAAGTCAACGAGAAATATTTAATGTTATCGAGAAATATCATAGAGAACAAATAAAAATACAATACGTGGCTAACATTAATTTGTGATTTTCTAAGTTTCTGTTTGATGCCATCATTGTAGGGATTTCTCTAAGATTATAAATTTTTTTAAAAAAAGGTGGAAACCTGCATTAGTAGAGGGGTTTTCCTCTCCCTGGAATTCCCTGTATGAATGGAATCACAAGTCAAGTCCTCATCTTATCAAATAGATAATGCCTTAAGGTTTGTAGAGCATTATTCACATCATGTATTGTGATATTTATAAGGTATTATATATATATATATACACACATATATATATCATGTAGAATATATTACATGAAGTGTCATAATAACATAGTATGTTTATGTCATATCATATACTGCATATGATACATATTTTATGTGTAGTCTACATATTTACATGTATATGTAATAGTTTAAAAGGTTGTGTCAAATTGTAAGAGTTTTAAAAGTTGTGGTCGCCATTTATAATAATTAAAAATTAAACTATGAGTCTGTTAGTAGCTTTAGTAGCTTTATTACAGCAAAGTAGAGATAGTAAAGAGAGGGAAGTGTAGGAAAGAGATAGGGAATTGTCTAGCCTGCCACTCTTAGTCTGCTCCAAAGAAATCTGGCAAAGTTCCAGTCTCCTATCAGAAGAGTAGGAGAGTCTCAGTCTCCAGGTTTCAATCTCCAGGTAGAAGTCCGCAAAAGTCTCTTCAACCCAAGCGAGTCATCAAAGTCAAACTCCTCTTTCAGCCAGAACCCCCAATGCAGAATAAATGCTCAGCTCTTCAGTCTCGCCTGTTATAAGCCCTTTTCCCATGTCCCTTCCTGTCTCTCTGGTTTCTATTTCCTTTCACTGTGGGCTGGTCTATCTCTGCACATCTCAATGGTAAAAAGACCTCCAGGTCTCTGATTAATTAAATTAAAACAGAGGGAGGGGAAGTCCAAGTCCCTAATTAATTAAGTTAAAAAAGAACAAAGGGAGTTTAAATTCCCTTTCACATATATTATATACATATGTGATTATTACATATATATGTTTATAATATACATTATGTAATATATGTGTATTGTTAAGTCATTTTAGTGGCATCTTCATGACTCTTCATGACCTCATTTGGAGTTTTCTTGGCAAAGATACTGGAGTGGTTTTCCATTTCCTCCTCCAGTTCATTGCACAGATGAGGAAATCACGACAAACAGCAATTAAGTGACTTTCCCAGGGTCACACAAATAGTAAGCCAGATTTGAATTTAGGGAGATGAGTGTTCCTGAATCCAGGCTTGGTACTCTGTCCACTATATCACCTAGCTAAGCTATCCTATTTAATTTACATATGTACATATAAATTATTGATAATATTAATTTGTGGTTTTCCAAGTTTCTGTTTGACACCATCATTTTAGGTACTTCTCTAAGATTACAAATTTTAGAAAAGGTAGAAACTGGCATTAGTAGAGTAGTAGAACATACATATACACACATATTTATAGATTTTATATGTATGTATACCATGCATAAAACACACATATATACATCTATAGACACACATACATGCATATATATAATATAAATATAAACCTTAAAACATGATCTAAATGACAGCTAGATAAAGCGCTGTATTGTCTATCTATATGTCATATCTATCAGCAATCTCAGTTGAGTCTCATAATAATCTCATGAAATAGATGGCATTGATCTCTTCATTTAACAGACTATTGACTTCCAGAATCAGACACGGAGCTTGAAAGGTATCACAAGCGAGACTTGGACAAAGGTTCTCCTGAACCCAAGGCCAGTCCCCATCCCCTAGACCAGTGATAGTGAACCTGTGGCATGGGTGCCAGATTTGGCACATAGAGCTCTCTCTATGAGCACTCAACCACCCCCATCCCCCAGAGTTTGTTACTAGAAGAACAGAGGGACTTGGGCAGAGCTGCTCCTCTCCCCCTCTCCACCATCCCTGATGATATTTTTTCACACTCCCCTCCCCTCTGCCCAGGAGCCCAATGGGAGCACTTCCTCCCTCCCCTGTCTGGGGTGAGGGGGTGGCTCACATGTGGCATGAGGGTGTAGTTTGGGCACTTAGTCTCTAAAAGGTTCACCATCACTGCCTTGGACCATGCTGCTTATTAGATTATAAATGTAAAATACACTGAATACAATAACACCATATTTTAAATCTATTTCTCTGTATCTTTGTATGTATGTGTATCCACACTGATAGGGACAAAATAAATCCAAAGTCATTTCCAAGGGGGAGGCCAGTTGCTGGAGGAGGGAGGTAGGAACAAGCTTAATGGGACTAGAGCTGAATCTTTAAGGACACTAAGAATTCTAAGAGGTAGAGGGAAGGAGGAAGAAAGTTCCAGGCTGGCTAAGTCTGGCTGTCAGGAGACAAGAGGAGGTAGAAAAGTATGTGAGGAGAATAAGAGAGCAGGTTTGTCTGGACCCCAGGAAGTCCTCTATAATAAAATGGGAAAGGTGGGTTGGAGAGACACATGTTGGGTTGGGGGAGAAAGAGGAGAGACAGAGACAGAGACAGAGATACAAAGAAACACAAAGACAGAGGCGCATGGAGGGGGAGAGAAGGAAGAGAGAAACACAGATACAAAAAAACACAAAGAGACACACATGGGGTACTGGGAGAAAGAGAAGAGAGAGACAAAGATACAAAGAAACACAAAGATGGGCATGGAGGGGGGAGAAAGAAGAGAGAGACAAAAACAAAGATAGAGAGCTAGACAGAGAGAATGAGAAAACACTCCCAGATGGACTAAGGGGAGGTCTCTCTAATTATAGCTGCTCTCCAAGAACATCTACTAAAATTGTAGAATTATTTGGCGTTGGTCATTTGAAGCCCTCCTCCACTACATGCTGGAAGCCTGCCAGTGTTGGGTTGGGGCTCCCCCTATAGCTACCAAACTCAATTTCCTCTTTCAATTGCCTTAATTGTTAGGAGGGAAGTTTTTCCATTCTTTAAAAGCTTAATCTTCCCTCTACAACCTCATTTACTAATTCTAGGTTCACCCTCTGGAGACAAGCAAAACAAATCCAACTCTTTGTCAAGAGAGGTTCTATGTCAGTGGTTCCCAAACTTTTTTGGCCTACCGTCCCCTTTCCAGAAAAAATATTACTTAGTGCTCCCTGGAAATTATGAAACTATTTATTGAACTCAGAATAGAATGCAATACAAAAAAAAGTGTGGCCATCACCGCTTTCCTGGATTGCTGCAGCACCCACCAGGGGGGGTGGTAGCACCCACTTTGGGAATCACTGTCTATATGATAGCATGAATCATGTACTGGGTTCAAATCCTGCCTTAGAATTTTAGAATTTCTTCATTGTTTTGAAGAGCCAATTTCTTTTTCTGTAAAATGGGGGAAATAATAGCATCTCTCTATTAGGTTACAAGTAATGAGTAACCAACATTTATGTGGTACTTTAAGGTTTGCAAAATTTATGTCTTAATTGATCTTTACATCCACCCAGGAAGGGGAGGTTCTATTGTTATCCTTGTTTTACATATGGGGAAATTGAGACACAAAGAGAATTAAATGAATTGCCCACAGCCACTTAACTAGTAAATATTTGAGATAGAGTTGAATCCAAGTCTGGCAATCTATACACCACATCACTTAGCTTTCTCAAATGAGAAACTTAGTCTTTCTATAGCCTTAAAGCAATATATTTTTTTAACCCTTACTTTCTGTCTTAGAATCAATACTGCATATTGGTTCTAAAGCAGAGGAGTGGTAAGGGCTAGGCAATGGGAGATAAATGACTTGCCCAGGGTCACATAGCTAAGAAGTGTCTGAGACCAGATTTGAACCCAAAATCTCCCATCTCCAGGCCTGGCTACCTACTGTAAAGCATTATGATCCTTGAAGTTTTGGGGGATAGCAATCACACATTCTTCTGTTTTTCAGTCAAGGACAGAGTGGCCCTATGAAGAAATCATTCTAATGCTCATTTTTTGCAGCATTTTACCTTCACTCCCAGAGTTTTTAGAGTTGTTTGTGTGAGGCAATTATCTTGGAGGCTCCCTGACTTTTTTTGGGGGGGCTATCATTTCAAAGTTAACTCAGGAAGGACCCAATATTGAAAAAACTGCCAATGATTTGTTTTTCAGTACATTGATGACTAAGAAATGGACCTTTTTTGTTGTTTCTAATCAATCACTAAATTGTCAAGACAGATATCAGCATGTTAGTATTGAAAGAACCCTAGATGCAAAGTCAGAAGAGCTGGGTTTTCTCATTCCAGATACTGATATTTACTAGCTTTTTGAACTTGGATTTTCATTTCCTCATCTTAAAAATGGACCATTTTTGGGGGGTGTGGGTGGGTGTGGAATGAACCAGACAGGGCAACTAGGTGGCTCAGTGGACAGAGCGCAAAGCCTGGAGACAAGAGGTCCTAGGATCAAATCTAAATTCAGATACTTCCTAGCTGTGTGACCCTAAGCAAATCATTTAACCCCCATTGTCTAGCCCTTACTACTTGGAATTGATACTTAGTATGAAATATTGAGTTATCAATTCTGAGACAGAAGGTAAGGGTTAAAAAAATGAATCTGATGGCATCTGAAATTCTTCTCCACTCTAAATCTATGATTAATTAATGAACTGGAGGGATTCCATGTGAACTGAATGACCTCCAGGAACTGATGCAGAGTGAAAGGAGCAGAACCAGGAGAACTTTATACACAGAGACTGATACATTGTGGTAAAATCAAATATAATGGACTTCTGTACTAGCAGCAATGCAATGATCCAGGACAACTCTGAGGGACTTATGAGAAAGAACACTATCCACATCCAGAGAAAGAACTGTGGGAGTAGAAAAACAAAAGAAAAACAACTGCTTGATCACATGGTTCGATGGGGATATGATTGGAGATGTAGACTCTAAATGATCACTCTATTGCAAATATCAATAATATGGAAATGGGTCTTGATCAATGACACATGTAAAACCCAGTGGAATTACTCATTGGCTACTAGAGGAGGATGGGAGGAGGGGAAAGAAAGAACATCAATCATGTAACCATGGAAAAATATTCTAAATAAATAAATATATTTCAAAATAATAAAATGAAAAATAAATCTATGATTAATATTTCTTCAACAAACTAGTCCAACCTTAAAGTCCATCTCATTGGTGTATAAATTCATCAGGATCATTCTCATTATTAAGTTTTTGAGAATTTAAAGGGGGAGGAAATGACATGTAAGTATTTAAAGAAAGTAATAAGTTTAGAGGCAACTAAATGGCTCAGTGGATTAAGAGCCAAGCCCAAAGATGGGAGGTTCTGGGTTCAAATGTGACTTCAGACACTTGATTCTAAGACAAAAGATAAGGGTGTTTTTTTCTAAAGGTAAAAAGTTTATTAAACACTTGGATAAATACAGGTATTAGGTATACTGAATATATATATATAAATATATATATATATATANAATCATTTGATTTGTGAAATTATGGCTGCAAACTAAGCGCATGCTTTTTTTTTTTAAACCCTCACCTTCTATCTTAGAATCAATACTGTGAATTGGTTCCAAGGCAGAAAAGTGGTAAGTGCTAGGGAGTTGGGATTAAGTAACTTCCCCAGTCACATAACTAAGAAGTATCTGAGGCCATATTTGAACTCAGGACTTCCTATCTCTGGGTTTGGTTCTCAATCCACTGATTCACCTAGTTATCCCCATTATATTTTTTAAATTAAACTTTTATTAAAATGTAATATTATATGTTTATTATAAATTTATATATAAATATATTTTAAAATAAAAGTAAAAATAAAAATATAATTTTAATTAAGCTTTAATATTATATATTGTAGGTATATAATATTAAATTTTAACAAAATTTAATTTATATTATTTTATATCATATGTTTTATAAACTAATATATTATTTCATACATATTTTATATTATATAATATAATTTTAAACTGAAAATATATATGTATATATGAATATAGGCCATTTAATTTTGATTTTTATCTTTTATAATTATGATTTTTTAATGCCATAAAGTTCCTATCCAGAGCTCCTAGAAATACAAGTGGGCTGTAGCAATGAAGAAAAAAGATGTCCCAACCCCAAGCTGCATTTTGTCCTCCAAATAGCCCACTCTAATTCTGCTGAAAAATTCCCAGCCAAAATTGGATTCAAGCAATGTGACCTCTCTCCACCCTTCTCCACTCCTATTCTTGAGGGAACTAGCTGGTACAGTCTATAGACTGCTGGACTGGGAGTCAGGAAAGCCTGAGTTCAAATGCTACCTTTCAGTTACTTATTAGCTGTTTGACCTCCCTGTGATTTGCCCACTCTTAGCTTCCACTTCCTCATCTGGAAAATAGAGATAATATTAGCAGCTGGCTAACATGAGTTATTGTGAGGATCAAGTGAGCTAATATATGTAAAGTTTGTTTTCAGACTTTTAAGAATGGTTATTATTATAATTATTATAAGATTGAAACCTATTCAGAAGAGAAATAGATTCCTCTGAAGCTACAAGCAAGGTAGTTTCCTTATGTTGCCTTTAATATCAGAAATTGGAAATGTTGGTGCCAGAGCCCCTGGTAGTAACTGTAATAAGAGAGAGAATACTCAGGAGTGTGAACTTTAGGAAATGTACAGCTGGCATTAACATATAACTTGGCGCTGAACAGGGCAACTACGTGGCACAGAACATAGAGCACTGGGTGGGAATCAGGAAGGTCTGAGTTCAAATGTGACCTCAGACACTAGCTGCATGACCCTGGGCAAGTCACTTAACCCTGTTTACCTTAGCTTTCTCAACTATATAAAGAGCTGGAGAAGAAAATGGCAAACCACTCCAGGGTCTTTGCCAAGACAATCCCAAATAGGGTCATAAAGAGTTGGACAGGACTGAAATGACTCAACAGCAACAATGTAGTACTTTATGATTGACCACAAATTCGGTGGGCAAGAGAGAAATTGTCCCGCCTCTCTGCCTTGGATGATGACCCTCTGCTTTTTGCCCTGTGGAAATGGGCTTTTAAAAAAAACCCCACTTGGGGGCAGCTGGGTAGCTCAGTGGATTGAGAGCCAGGTCTAGAGACGGGAAGTCCTAGGTTCAAATCCGGCCTCAGCCACTTCCCAGCTGTGTGACCCTGGGCAAGTCACTTGACCCCCATTGCCTACCCTTACCAATTTTCCACCTATAAGTCAATACACAGAAAGTTAAAGGGTTTAAAATTAAAAAAAAAAAAAAACCCACTCATTAGCTTCTGTTCATACGTAGGTCATTTAAGCATTCTACTTTCCTGCCCATTTGTAAAGCTATTGACACATTCTAATGAGAGAGCCAAGCAAAACTGAAATCATTGAAATTCATCTATTTCACAGAATCCTAAAATCACGTGGTTGTCTTGAAGAAGGTAAACCTTAAAGGCTGCATAAATGTGTCTTTATAATAATATTATTATTAGGACGGGACGGTGACTAAGAGATCCTCAGATCTTCTTCTTGTCCTTCACAGATGAAGATACTGAGGCCCAACGAAATAAGGGATTTGCCCAAAGATCCCATTTCCCAGTGTTCTGAGTTTCTGGAAGCTCTATTTTGGTTGGTTGGTTGGTTTTCCATTTTAGTGTCTTAACAGTGGAAGGATGAAATGTATTCATGAAATAAATTTGTTCCACATTTACCTGGAATAATGCCAGCAATATCTTCTGTATTTTTGTCTTTGTAGTACACATTAGCCACCAAAAGGAAGACAATAATGCAGCTTCAGAGAAGTATGGAGATGAAGGAACAGCAACTTCTTAATGCGGAAAAAAAGCTTCAAGAGGATGCCTATGCTTTTGAAGAATTTCTCCGAGAAAATGACCAGAAATCAGTAGATGCTTTGAAAATGTTAGCATCTTTTCTGCTGCTAAATTACCTCTTTAAAAAAAATTGTACTGCAAAGGACGGCTTCCTATTTTGGTTGTTTAAACACCAAAGCAAAACAATTTTTTTAATTGTCTTTTAGAGCAGCACAGGAAACCATAAGCAAACTCCAAATGGCTGCAGAGTTAAAGAAGGCCAGTGTGGAAATCCATTTTGTAAAAAGGTGAGGGTGTCATGAAGCCTCTGTCTGTTCAACTCGTAGTCCCAGTTAAGATCGAAGATCCTTGGGGACAGGGTTGGTTTTTCACTTTGTCTTTGTGTCCCCAATGCTTAGTCTTAATCCATCTTGCAAAGAGGAGGATCTTAATAGTTTTCCTGGAATTGAAGAGGTTCCCTTGCTAGTTCCCAGGCTAGGCTCCTGTAGGCTCTCTGAAGGCAGGGACTTTGTCTTCTCCAAATGTGTCCTCTCTCCTAATACTCAAAGATTTGTCTTGCATGTATACACAGTGGGATGTTTGTTATCACTATGATTGTAGTGGACAGAGTTATGAATCTGGGATGTTTTCTGTGACTTTAATGTCACATGCAGCCATCTAAAGGTGAATCAAGGGGGCAGCTGAGTAGCTCAGTGGATTGAGAGCCAGATCAAGAGACAGGAGGTCCTGCGCTCAGATCTGGTCTCAGACACTTCCTGGCTGTGTGATCCTGGGCAAGTCACTTGACCCCCACTGCCTAGCCCTTACTGCTCTTCTGCCTTGGGACCAATACACAGTACTAAGGTAGAAAGTAAGGGTTAAAAATTCAGTAATGTCTGAAAATGCAATTAGGCTTCCCTGTGACAAAATTGGGATAAGAACAGTTGGGTTTAGTCATTAGGGTCACAGTCCATTCTCATTTCTGTCTTAATTGAGACGCTTCTCTCTGAATATTTCATCAAGCTTGAGCCCCCAGCCAGAGATAGCACTTCTGGCAAAATATCTCAATATTAGATCTATTTCTTTCTTATCACTGGTAATGTTTCCTACCCACCTACCTACAACTTAATGTTACCCTCCCATTTGCTTCCTCCACCATTTTTATTTTTTGCTAGATGCAGCATTTTATTGCAGAAGAAAATTTTTTCTATATCATTCATGCTACATGAATGTAGTATGTTTCAAATATACAGGTCTTTTGAATTCCAGTTCCTCTCACTAGCAAAATCAGGTGTTTGTTCCAAGCCTCTTTGTGACTTAAAAAAAGAAATTACAGGGGGCAGCTGGGTAGCTCAGTGGAGTGAGAGTCAGGCCTAGAGACAGGAGGTCCTAGGTTCAAATCTGACCTCAGCCACTTCCCAGCTGTGTGACCCTGGGCAAGTCACTTGACCCCCATTGCCCACCCTTACCAATCTTCCACCTATGAGACAATACACCAAAGTGCAAGGGTTTAAAAAAAAAAAGAAATTACCCTTTAACCTTGGCTAATTCCTGATTAAAAACCTCTATCCCCTCCCCCTTCAAAACACGTTGGTTTGCCACAATGCAAACAAATGCCAAAGAACTGAAGTAGCCATGGCTTCTCTCCGCCTCCTCAAGATCTTCTGGGTTTGCCATGTTAAAGCAAGACAGTCTTGACCCTCAAAGAGTATGTTCTCCTGGGCAATACCATATGTATGCAGATAAGTAAATACATAGCATATACAAAATCATCCAAAGAAATTTTGAGAGAGAGAGAGAGAGAGAGAGAGAGAGAGAGAGAGAGAGAGAGAGAGAGAGAGAACACTAATAACTGGGGTATGGAGAGAGGGTACCAAGAAAGAATAAAGGGCATCTTAGCTTTGCTTTTAAGGAAGTGAAGACTCTAAAAGTGGATGTAATCTAAAAGACATAGGAGTGTAGGTTGATTTTTTTAATGGTTTCATTTCCTTAAGGAACTCTTAAAAACTATGCTCTTGTCTTCAGATGTATAATCAATATATTGCTTGCCTTCTCAAGGAGTGAGAGAGAAGGAGAGAATTGGAACTCAAGATTTTTAAAAACGAATGTTTAAAAAGTAAACATAATTGGGAAATATTGAACAAAATAAATTAAAATATATTTTTAAAAATAAGAAAAAATGCACTCCTCAGAGGAGCTGCCACTTGTAGTAGTGTTAAAGGGGTGATGTTGGTGATCAGGATTGTTCAGTAACTCTTATTTTACTCCTCATCCTACTACTAACTTATTGCCCGGGTATTTTTATCATGGAAGTAGCATCCAAGGTTGTGTAATTCTCTTTATCTTTTTGCTAATTCTGAGCCCCCAGCCAGAGATAGCACTTCTGGCAAAACATCTCAGCGTTAGATCTATTTCTTTCTCATCACTGGTAATGTTTCCTACTTTCCTACCTACAACCTAACGTTTCCTTCGTAGTAGCTGCCTCCAACTGTATTTTTAGTAAGTATAAATCTCTACAAGTGAAGGCTGATATTTACTGTCCTTTCGATATACAAAAAAATATTAAAAGCAAAGAAAGGTTTATAAACTTTCTTTTCCCATCTGTACCATACTCAGAGGGAAGAGCTTTCAGACTCCCATAAAGGGAAGGCAGATGCTTTTATTATCCCCTTTTTACAAATGAGGAAATGGAGGCAAACTGACCAAGTTACTTGCCCAGGATCACACACCTAGTAGATCGCTAGCCAAATTTGAACTCAGGTTTCCTTACTCCAGGTCCAGCTCTCTATCCATGACGGCCATTTAGCTGCTCTAAACTGCTTAAGGGTAATGATTATTTTGGTTTGTTTATTTCTGTCTAGGTAAAGGCAATGCCTAATAGGACCCATCACACAAGTGTTTTTGTTTTGTTTTGTTTTTTGGACAGATCTTTGGTTTTCATCAACATAGGGACCCTCTTCCCGACCCCACAAGGAACTTCCCCTACCAGTGCAAGTTGACCCTTTCTCTAATTTAGGTCTTTGAGAGTTACTTCAGATACTGAAAAATTAATCAGCTTGCCCAAGTAAAGAGTATGTCAGAGGTAGGACTTGAACTCAGGTCTTCTTTCTTTGAAGGTTAGCTCTTTCTCTTCTATGCCAATAGCCTCTTGCCTCACATGTAGCAGGCATATAATATCTGCCTATTGAATTGTATTTAAACGAATGAGTAATTGTTCTTTCCTAAACAGACTTATATAACTCACATAGCCATATGTGGATGGCTAAGAAAATGTAATTTTTCTTTTTTAACCCTCACCTTCTGCCTCAGAATTAATATTATATATTGGTTCCAAGGCAGAAGAGTGGTAAGGGTAGGCAATGGGGGTCAGGTGACTTGCCCAGGGTCACACAGCTAGGAAGTGTCTGAGTCCAAATTTGAACCCAGAACCTCCCTGCTCCAGGCCTGGCTCTCAATCCACTGAGCCACCCAGCTGCCCCTGAAAATGTAATTTTTCAAAGTGATTTCTTTTTCATTTATTATGTTCATCCACTATCTCATGGTTAATGTTAACCTCTGCTGTGTTTCTTTTGAGTAGTGAAATTATAAAAAGTGAATACCTCCTCAGGGAGTACTTGAAATATGGATACTTTTTATTGAAATTATCTCCTAAGTCCTGGCAAGCAGAGCAAGCGGCAAAAAGAGCGAATTTAAAAGCTAAAGAATCGTCTGTCGTCTCTACCCTTCCAAAAATAGTCTCAAGTAAGTGCTCTTGATTCTCCATTTAAGTATCAGAACCGCTTTAGTATTTTTTTAAGTAACATCAATAATGTTATCAGTATCCATTATCAATCACTTTAACTAACTTACGGATATACGCACATTTGGAAGATGTTCTCTCGTGAGCCGCATCATGGGTTTAATGATTCTCTCTCTGCCGGTGAGCCCAAGGTCCATCTGGGCAGACCTGGTCTCTTTCACATTGCTCATTGTCTACTGGACATGTTCAGATGGACATCCTCTGGGCAAGCAGCTCAAACCACTGAGAGCCATTGTGAAATTCTCAAGATGAGAGCCTCAAAAATGAACAAAACCGACAATTCGCAGTTCACTTATTTATTTATTTAGATTGTTTGTACTTAAGAAAGTAATGAAGAAAATGTTAAAAATGCAGATTCAACTTAAAGTGTGTTGTGTGTATGTGTTCATATGTACACATACATGTTGGAAAGTCTCTTATTAAACATTTACCAACGCATCCCTGTCTGTAAGTTTCTCAAACACATGTGCATTATTTCCCCCATCCCCCCGCCCCAACCCTAGTTACATTTCTTCTCAACCTCCCTATTTCTATCAAGGACACTGAAACTATCCTTCAGGTCACCCAGGTTTGCCTCTTCATCGGTACCTCTGATATCTCACCCAACATGTCCAATTAGTTGCCAAATCTTGGAGATTCAACCTCTAAAGCCTCTCTCCCATCCTCCCTATCCTCCCTCTTCTCTTCACTCATATAGCCACAGCCCTGGTTAAATCACTTAACACCCCTTGCCTGTACTATGACATTAGACTCTTTTTTTTTCCTTTTTAACCTTTACCTTCCATCTTGGCAGAAGAGTGGTAAGGGTAGGCAATGGGGGTCAAGTGACTTGCCCAGGGTCACACGGCTAGGAAGTGTCTGAGGCCAGACTTGAACCTAGGACCTCCCATCTCTAGGTCTGGTTCTCAATCCACCGAGCTACCCAGCTGCCCCCTGGCATTAGACTCTTAATTGTTCTTCCTGCCTCAAATCTTTCTATCCTCCACACTGCCACAGCTGCCAATGAATTTTTCCTGGGTCACTTACCTGCTCAATAAACATGAGTGATTCCCTATTGTCTCTGAGATACAAATGCAAACTTCTTTGGCATTCAAGATGCTTACCTGCCTGGCTTTAAACACTCTTTCCAGCTTTGCTAAACTCCTCTTCATCCCCTCCACCTACTAGCTAAGTTGACTTTCTTACTCCAAACTACCTTTTATTTACTTCTGTAGGTACATATTGTCTTCTCCATCAATCTCACAGAAGGCAAAAAAAGTTTCCTTTCTGTCTTTCTGTCTCCATTGCCCAATATAGTCCCTGGTACACAGAATTTATGAAATAAATTCTGCTTATAAATGTTCACATATTGTTAAATAAAAATATTAATATTCTACTGTGTGGGAGGCACAAATCTGCCAGATGCCATTTTTATTCAACATTATTCGAAATTCAAGCATTGTTCTGTTTAAGAGAGAAATGTAGAGTCCCCTCATTCTTTGAATATCTAACAGACATTTTTTTAAATTTTTTAGAATATTTTTTCCATGGTTACATGATTCATGTTCTTTCCCTTCCCCCCCCCCACCCCAAGTTCCCTCCTACCTTCCCCATAGCCAACGTGAAATTCCACTGGAGTTTACATAACATAGACATTTTTGAAGTTATAGATACCAGAGTCTTGCACAAGGAAATTTCATAATATGTTAAAGCATAAAATAGCTCAGAATAAGGTAAAATTGGGGGCAGCTGGGTAGCTCAGTGGATTGAGAGCCAGGCCTAGAGACGGGAGGTCCTGGGTTCAAATCTGGCCTTAGACACTTCCCAGCCGTGTGACCCTGGGCAAGTCACTTGACCCCCATTGCCTACCCTTACCATTCTTCTGCCTCAGAGCCAATATACAGTATTGACTCCAAGACAGAAGCTAAGGGTTAAATTTAAAAAAAAAAAAGAATAAGGTAAAATTTAAGATTTTTGTTTCATCAAACAAAACAACAGTTCTTTAATCCTTAGAAATTCCTTTTTCTAAAACTGGTCAGTCTTCTACAGGATTTAATCAGAAGTCTCTGAATGCGCTCTTAAAAAGAGTTTCATAACTACATTTTAATATAACTGGCTTCCTTTGTAATCCTACCTATTTTATTTTCTGCATTTAAAATGTTATTCTGAGAAGGAATCTATAACCTTCATCAGACTGCCATGGGGGTTCATGATACAAAAGAAGTAGAGAATCAGTCCGTTCAAGGACTAGCTCCTTTACCTCCTTCACTCCGAGTTTGTCACAAGTGACTTGTAATAATCAGACCTCCTCGCCTTGATCAAAATCTTCAAATCTTCCCCCTTCAAAAAATAGAGGAAAGGAATATTGCCCCTTGGTGAGTTATAATAAACCTAGTCTCTTCTAGGCATTTAGAATAGGTTACTTGCTCTTTGACACCAGTTACCTGAGGAAAGGAGTCCTTACTTGACTGATCTAAGGGAAACACTGTTTCACAGTTGTTAAAGAAAGATCAATGAGAATTTTCCTTTCAGATTAGTATAGAGGCTTCAAAATAAGATCCTTTTATTTTTTCTCCAGTATGGGTATTCCCATCTCACCCTGGCTAGGAGTACAAGGGCTACCAATGCACCCAATTTCATTACTGATCAGTATGGGGGCTTTGAATGTCTCATTTTCCATCAGAACTAGTTCACCAATGTGGTGGCCTCCCACTCCCAGCAGCTCACCATATTAATTCCCAACTACTGTAGGCACCTGATTAGCTGTGCCACACTGCTGCTCAGAACTCCAGAGCTCAAGAGCTCTGCCAGCTTTGGCTTCCTAGATAACTGAGTTTTGAGGAAAAGCCCACCATACCTGGCACACAGGCTATGATGCTTTCAGAATGCTTTTTTAGTATTTCTAAAAAGAGACTGTAAAGTCCCAAAGTGAATAAGAGAGAGCTAGGATTGAAGTCAGGAAGAAACTAGTTTAAATCCCAACTTATGACTCCAGGAAATTCACTTAACTTCTATGGTGCCTCAGTTTCCTCAGATGTTATATGGAATGAATAATAATAGCACCTACTTTGTAAGATTATTGTCAAGTCCCATATATAAAGGTTTTGGCAAACCTTAAAACACTGTGTAAACTTTAGGCATTACCATTATTCCTATCGTTATAAGCTGTTATCATCTAAAAAGTATTAAAAAGGAGAGCAATCAGGGTTCTTAAGAGCCTCAAGGTTGTCACATCCCATCAGGACTGGTTATCCTGTTAGTCCCAGACAGACCACAAGGTCCAAGAGCACTAGCAAGCTAGTTATCTGTTCAACTGATTAAGCAATCCTTTATTTTCTTTAAGGATATTTTATTTTCTCAATTACATGTAATAACAATTTTCAATATATGTTTTCTGAAATTTTAAGATCCAAATTGTCTCACTCTCTCTTCCAAGAGATGATAAGCTATTTGAGCTGGATTATACATGTATTATAATTAAGCAATCTCTTATTAAGAGTACTTTATGAAGGGAAAGTGAGGGGGCTCAGTGGATTGAGAGCCAGACCTGGAGATGTGACGTCCTGAGTTCAGACCTGACCTCAGACACTTCCTAGCGTGTAACCTTCCTTGGGCAAGTCACTTAACCCCTATTGCCTAGCCCTTACCTTTCTTCTGTCTTTGAACCAATGCCCTGTATTGATTCTAAGACAGATAGTAAGGGTTTAAGAAGAAGAATAGTTATGGTTTATTAGTAAAGCATTGTATATTAAGATACTGCATGCCTGAGATTTCAGTTTTGCTTATGATAGTATTTATTTTGCTTAGGAGCATAGATTTAGAACTAGAAGGGATTTTAGAGGCCATCAAGCCCAAGCCCCCTCATTTTACAGATGAGAAAACTGAGGCTGAGTGAGGTTAAGTGACTTGCCCAGTGTCACACAGGTAGAAGGAATCTGAAACTGGATTTGAATCCAGACCCTTCTGATTCCAAGTCTAGCACTTTATCCACTGAACTAAATGCCTATAAGGTTTGAGGCAAACAGTGATATTTGGAGAAGTTGGCTTAATTGTTTGCCTATTTCAGATTTTTCTCATCTATGTTATTAAAATTTTTGCCATGTTTTTAATGCCCTATTTCTGTCATTTGGGTTACTTCATTATGTCAAATCAATAGCATTTCCATTGTTGACAGCTGAATAAATTAAGGTTTTTTTTTTGTCTTCACTTTGTTATTTGTTTCTAGAAGAGTCAATAAAGAAGCCAAAAGACAAAGAAAGTTCAAAGAAAACATTGGGAATTCTCCCACCTTTGGAATCTGGTAATTCTTCTATTCTGACAGCCTAGTAAATTTTAATGTACTGGGTGCCTAAGCACTTCTGACTAGACCATTTAACTCATCATCTGTATTAATTTGTCTTGGCATGATTGGTCAGAGATAAGCAGAAAGGAAAAAAATGTATATATGCTTTTAGTCTGTTCTCACTTTCTTGTCATCTCCAATTCCTCAAGTGTCCTTTATCTTTCTCAATCTGCTATTTCCATTTAAAAATATCATTTATTAATCTATTATAGGCCTGGGGAAAAGGCAAATTACAGATTTTTAGAAAAGGAAAGAAGCAGAATCTGCCAACCATAGGCTAGTGAGCTTGCCTTCACTTCTGGCAAATCTAGGACATATTTTTAAAAGGATGGTTAGTGAACCTCTAGAAAAGGAAAAAGTCATCACAGAAAATCAGCATCGAGAACAGGTCATCTAAGATAACCTTATTTCCAGATGTGATAGTTACTAACCTGACAAATTAAGGAAATGCTATAGATGATGGCCAATGGTATACTAGTTTATTGTATAACCAGGTCTCTAAAAATGCACAGATCCCTTTAAGTTTTATTCTAGTCTTTTTGTAAATTTTTAGGAGTAATCTAAATATATTTCTCTCTGATCAGAAAATCTGTTGCAGGAGGAGAAGATTGGTGGTCTATACTTTTAAGTATTATTATTGTGCATTATTAGCATTTTCTCCATAACTTTCTTCAGTCTAGACAATTAAGAAAACAACAAATTAAGCCCTAACTTACAGTGTTTGCCCATTTCTGAGTTGTAAATGCTCACCAGAAAAATTTAATAATCAAAGTAAGCCAGTATGAACTGGTTCCAGCATACCCCAATATGTGCACTTAGATGGTAGCCCAGCATTTAGTGCTTTTCTTGAAGGAAAGATAAATCTCCTAGGTGATAGTACAGTTAGGTAGATTTGAAACTGATTGAATGAAGGGGGCAGGTAGGTAGCACAGTAAACAGAGCACCAGGCCTGGACTTAAGAGGACCTGGTTTCATATCTGGCCTCACTCACTTCCCAGCTATATAACCCTGAGCAAGTCACTTAACCCTAGTTACCTAGCCCATACTGTTCTTCTGCCTTGGAACATCTGATATTTAGTATTGATTCTGAGACAGGAAGATAAGGTTGTGGCTTTTTTTTTAATTTAAAAAGAAAAAAACTAATTAAACAAATGCATTTTTTAAAAAATAGAATTCATTATTGGTTCAACAAGTACCCCAAGAATCTATGCTTTAGTCTAGGTGATATGGCACATTTTCATCCGATATAGATAAAAGCATCGATGACACACATAACAGATTTTCAGAGTATCTTTTTTTTTAAGTTGCACAAAGCAATGTTTCAAAACAACGATTAAAAGCAAAAAACATGAAGTGAAAAAATATGTTTCAGTTTGCACGCAGAATTCATTAGTTCTCTCTCTGAAGATGGAAAGCAATTTTCAACATAGGTCCTTTGGAATTGTTTTAGATCATTGTCTTGGCCAGAGTAGCTAAGTCTTCCAGAGTTGATCGTCGTTATGATTTTGCTGTTAGTGAATACAAAAACCCCTGGTTCTGCTTCTTTTACTTTGTATCAGTTCATATAAGTCTTCCCAGGTTTTTCTGAAACCATTCTGCTCATCATTTCTTATAGCACAATTCCTTTTCAATCATAAACAAAAACTTGTTCAGCCATTCCCCAATTGATAGGCACCCTCTCAATTTCCAATTCTTTGCTACCATGAAAAGAGCTGCTATAAAGAGTTTATACAGGTCTTTTCCCCTTTTCTTTGATATCTTTGAGATTCAAACCTAGTAGTGGTATTGCTGGGTAAAAGGGTATGCTCAGTTTTATATCCTTCTAAGCATTTTTAATTAAGTTCCAAATTGTTCTCCAGAATGGTTGGACCAGCTCACCATTCCACCAACAGTGCATTAGTGTACCTGTTTCTTTATGCCCTCTTGAGTATGTCATTTTCCTTTCTCTGTCATATTAGCTACTCTGATAGGTATGAAGTAGTACTTCAGAGTTGATTGAATTTGCATTTCTCATTTTTCATCTTCTGAAAACTGTTCATATATCTTTGACCATTTGTCAACTGAAGAATGACTCTTGTCTTTATAAATTTGGCTCAGTTCTTTGCATATTTGAGAAGATACTTGCTATAAATAAATGTTTCTCTAGTTTCCAGTTCTCCTTCCAATTTTGGCTGCTTTGAATTTGTTGCTGCAAAAACTTTTTAAGTTCACATAATCATAATTAACCATTTTGCTTTCTGTGATCCTCTCTAGCTCTTGTTTAGTCATAAGCTCTTCCCCCATCCATAGATCTAATAAATTTGTAAATTTGACAAATCTGTAAATTTGTCCATACTCTCCTAATTTATTTACAATATCATCCTTTATGTCTAAATTCCTTACTTGTTTTGATCTTTTTTTGGCATATGGTGTGAGATATCAGTCTATGTGTTGTTTCTGTCAAACTACTTTGCAGTTCTCCCAGTAGTTTTTATCAAATAATGAGTTCTTGCCCCAAAAGCTTGAATCTTTGGATTTATCAAACACTAGATTATTGTGGTCATTTATTGCTATGCATTGTATACCTAATCTATTCTACTGGTTCATTACTCTATTTCTAAGCCAGTGCCATCAAAAACGTTTTGATGATTATTGCTTTGAATTATAGTTTGAAATCTGGTACTGCTAGGCTACCATCCTTCATATTTTTTCCCATTGATTCTCTTTATTTTCTTCATTTTTTGTTCTTCCAGATGAATTTTTTTAATTTTTTTTTAGCTCTATAAAGTAATTCTTTAGTAGTTTGATTGGCATGGCAATGAAAAAGTAAATGAATTTCATAAGAATTGTCATTTTTATTATTTTGACTTAGCCTACTTAGGAGCAATTAATATTTCTTCATCTCTATCTCTTCCTACTGGATTTTATTGGTAATACATAGAAATGCTGATGATTTGTGTGGATTTATTTTATATCATGCAACTTTGCTCAAGTTAATTGTTTCACTTAGTTTTTTAGTTGATTCTTTAGGGTTGTCTAAGCATACCATCATATCATCTCCAGAGTTTTGTTTCTTTACCTGTTTTTATTCCTTTAATTTCATGTTCTTTTTCTTGTCTCATTGCTATAGGAAGCATTTCGAATATAATACTGAATAATAGTGATGAAAATGGACATCCTTGCTTCATTCCTGATTTTAGATGGATACTATTAATCACTTTAAGAAAGGCTCTATATATTCTTGTACTTTTGAATGATTTTTAAAGGAATGGGTATTGTATTTTATCAAAAACTTTTTTTCTGCATCTGTTGATAGAATCATATGATTTTTGTAATTTTTGTTATTAATGTGGCTATGCTTATAGTTTTCCTAATATTGAACCAGCCTTGCATTCCTGCTATAAATCCCCCATCGAATATAATCTTTGTGATTTATTGCTGTAATTCTTTGCTAGTATTTTTATTTACATTTTTTGCATTAATAGTTATTAGAGAAATTGGCCCATAGTTGTCTCCATTTTTGCTCTTCCTGGTTTAGGTATCAAAACCATAGTTGTATCATAGAAAGAATTTGGCAGGACTCCTTCTTTGCTCATTAAAAAGATATATGTGTATATATATATATATATATACACATATATATATATATATATATAATGCATTATATTGGGATTAATTGTTCCTTAAAAATTTGATAGAATTTGCTTGTGAATCCATCTGGCCCTGAGGATTTTTTTTAAGGGAATTCATTTATGTCTTGTTCAATTTCTTTTTCTGAGATAAGTTATTTAAGTGTCCTATTTCCTCATCTGTTAACCTCGGCAATTTATTTTTTTAAATATTCATCTATTTTTCTTAGATCGCCAGATATCCTGGCATATAATTGGACAAAATAACTCCTAATAATTGCTTTAATTTGATCTTTGTTGACGACGCATTAATCTTTTAATTCTTGATACTGGTAATTTGGGTTGGGTTTTTTTTTTAGTCAATGTAATCAATCATTTGTCTATTTTGTTGGTTTTTCACGAAACACATAGTAGGATCTTAATAAATGCTTGTTGATTGATTGGAGCACCTGAAGGGCTTGACCTAGACCTCCTACTGGGTAAGTATATTTAAGAGGTATATAATAAAGTGCTGGATGAATTAAGATTGTTAGTAAGCAGGGAAGAGTTTAAAGACTCTATTCTCAGCTAGAATTATGTTTCACTTTTAAGTGAAGTTTTATGTTTAATAGATGTATTTTAAAAGGTAATATAATGAAGAAACTGATTTATAAAATTCTACTGGTTATAAAAAGTAACAAATAAACTTCATTATGTTAAAAAAAAAAAAAGAATACAGCATTTGCATCCAATGGGAGGCATAGGAGGAACTGTGAGAGGAGAGACAGTTGGGGGCAGTGAAGAGTTTTGCTCCTATGTCCATGGCTGGTTGGTAGCATGTACGAATCTTGGAAAGATGTATCAGTTCCAAAATATAAAGACTTCTGAATGCCAGGAAAGGGAATTTGGCTTGACTGGCAAATCATAGATGGTATTTTTTTAAGTAGACGAGTAATACAACTATTTCTGTGTATATAAGGGAAATTATTTTGGCATTAGGATACAGGACAGATCGAAGTGGGGAGAAAGTAGAGTCAAAATTCCTCTAAGGAGGTGGTTACATTTGGTCCAGATAGGTAGAAAAAAGGACCTGTACTGCTAGGATGATGTGCTGACATTCAATATAGAGATACAGGGAAGGATGCAAGAGATATTGTAGAAGTGGAGTTGACTGGACTTGGCAATTGCCTGGAGAGGAAAGAGAAGAGAGAGGAAATCAATAAGCATTTATTTAAGTGCCTACTAAGTGCTAGCCACTGTACGAGGTACTGGAGATGAAAATGACAGAGAATTAAATAATCCATACTCTCCAAGTGTTAAATTTTAATGAAGGATACAAGTTTATCTGTTTATATATGTGTGTGTCTATATATGTCTATATACACATATATACATTTATGTATATATAGAATAAATACAGCAACAAGGGACCTACAATTTCATTGATGTAGGTCAAAGGCATCAAACTCACAGTGGCCAAATCAAATTAAAATGTTATTGAGGAATGTTTAACTAAATAAATAAAAATATAATACAACCTAGATAATGTTATTTTGTGGTTTTCTAAGTCAGTATGTGGCCAGCAAAGATGAGTTTTTATTTGGGTTCCACCTCACTAGCATAGGACTCTCCCTATACCAATAGAAGTAAAAATCTTCTCTTAACAGTGTGTCAGAGGCATGACCTGAATCCAGGTCTTCCCTGATTTTGAAGCCAACTCTTTATCCACTGCTAACTCTCTTTTATTGTTTGTTGAGTCATATTTCAGTATGGTCTAATTCTTGGTGACCTCATTTGGGGTTTTTTTGGCAGAGATATTGGAATAGTTTGTCATTTCTGTCCCTGGCTCATTTTACAGAGGAGGAAACTGAGGCAAGTGTAAAGTTGATTTAACAAGAGTTGATTGACTTGCCCAGGGTCAAAAAACTTCTAAGTGTCTGAGGCTGGATTTGAATTCATGAAGATGAGTCTTCTTGATTCCAAGCCCGTAGCTCTTAGCACCTAGCTGCCCTGGCGCCTTTCTATAGAACAGATATAAAGAGGATAGGTAGGTAGAGAATCGATTAATCAATCAATCAACACAAAGTAATTAAATACACTAGATAATTAGGAAGGACAGAGATGATCAGCATACTGATAACAAGCTTGATTTTTGGCCAGGGCAGTCTCTCTGCCAGTGGAACATGCAAGTAGCAATGGTCCTACGAGTCAGATGGAGTGGCAGGTCTACAGCTAAGAAGAGAGCTCAGTCCTGGAGGTCTAGATTTTGGAGTTAATCAGCACAGAGCTGATTCCAGGCATGGAAGCGTATGGACTTGCCATGACAAAGGCAGGTAGAGAAGGGAAGAGTCCTAAGGAAACACCTCTAGGGAACCTCCACAGTAAGAACCTCCGTAAGAATCAAGTAGCAATAAAGGCAGGTTTGGTATCTCCATCCTTTATCCCACAACTAAAACGTATATCCTTTCTCTCTCCCTTTCCCTTCCTCTCTTCCCTTCCCTTTCCCCATTTTAGCGTCATCACTTGTGTCAAAGACTCGAGGGTCCAAGGAAAAGATCAGTACGGCCAAGAAGATGTCTTTTATGGATGATATTGGTCCTACAATAAATCTTCAGGAGGAATTTGCAGCATCTGAGGGGCTTCTTGGCTTCCGAAGAAAGAAAAGCGTAGAAGGTGGCCATCTCAAAGCCTAGGAGAGGGGCCTGTATTTTCACCAAAGGATCAAGATCAGTAATAATGATCAGCATATGGATCGTGTCTACACTAGCCAGATGAAATGCTCTGCTTATACATAAAAGGGAGGAGGAGGGATAGAGGGGAGGAAAAAGGTGCCTTTCAGATTTTGAATCACAGGGGGCTACTCTGTGCCCAAAGGTCTCCAGGGGTACCATAAGGCTGTGAAGGGGAAAAAGAAGGGCCAGTTATAGAGAGGGGATCCATGGATTCCAGGGTCCCTGCCATGATATATAAGAGAAGACTAGGCACAGTTTCTCACTTCCCATTTTCTGACCCAACTGTAATTGTAAAGATGTGCTTAGGTAAGTCAGGTCCCAAGGCCTGATCTTTTGTTGTTGCTTTTGCTGAGAAAAGAGGAAAGGGAAGAGAAAGTGTTTTGATAAGTAGTTGGACCTTGATTCAGGGAGTCAGTTGATGGGTGAGAAGTTGTGTCTTCTATGTTGTTATTTATTCATTTTGACACTAGGTGACACAATGGATAGAGTGCCAGGTCCAGAGTCAGGAAGACCTGTGTTCAAAACTAGTTAACCTCAGACACTTCTTGGTGGCATCATCCTGGGCAAGTCTGCCTCAATTTCCCTATCTGTAAAATGGAGATAGTAATAGCGGCCACCTCCCATGGTTGTTGTGAGAGTCAAAAGAAATAATATTCATAAAGTGCTTAGCCCATGCCCGGCACATATTAGGTGTTTAAGCATTTATGAAGCACTTAGAATCCACAAAACTAGAGGAGAACAAAAAGCTGATGTCTTCCTGACTTTGAAGTCAACTCTTTATACACTCTATAATGCTGCCTATCTTTCATTGTGGTTCAGTCATGTCTGGTGACCCCATTTGGGGTTTTCCTGACAAATATTCTAGAATGGATTGCCATTTCCTTCTCTAGCTCATTTGAAAGATGAGGAAACTGAGGCAAATAGGGTGAAGCAATTTGCCCAGGGTCACAACTACTAAGTACTCGAGGCTACATTTGAACTCAGGTCTTCCTGACTCCAAGTCTAGAACTCTATCCCTTGTGCTATCTAGCCTCCCTGAGTCAAATTTAGCAATCTTTTATTAAGAATGTAAGTTCCTGGGGGCAGCTGGGTGACTCAGTGGATTGAGAGCCAGGCCCAAAGATAGGAGGCCCTAGGTTCAAATCTGGCCTCAGACACTTCCTAGCTGTGTGACCCTGGGCAAGTCACTTGACCCCCATTGCCTAGCCCTTACCACTCTTTTACCTTGGAAACAATTTACAGTATTGATTCTAAGATGGAAGATAAGGGCTTAAAAAGTGGGGGGGGGGGGGGAAGAGAATGTAAGTTCCTTGAGGGCAGAAAGTATTTCACTTTTGTATTTGTACCCCTGGCTGTTTGCATAATGCCTGCCACATAGTAAACATTTAATAAGCATTTGTTGATTAAACACCTACTGTGTGTATGTGTGCTTGTGTAAGCGTACATGCACAAAGATGAATAAAATAGTGTCTGCCCTTAAATGAGGAGCTGACAATCATTCTGGAAATATAGTTACACATAACAGTAATTCACTTAAAATATAAGCTCATAGGAAAACTGTGAGATAGCAGAAAAAATGCTGGATTTGGAGTGAAAAAGACTTGAGTTTCAAGTCTTGGCTTTGCCATTTAGTACCTGTATGACTCAGGGCAAATCTCTACTTCTTTGGATCTCAGTTTCCCCATTTGTAAAATAAAAGGTTCGGCTCATCCCAGCTCTAGGTCTATGATCCTCTGGCCTCTAAGGTCCCTTCTGTATCTAAACCTATGATCTTATTAAAGATACCCATGGAGGGGGAACCATGTGAGATAAGGCTGGAAAAAATATGTAGGAACCAAAAGGATCTTGAAGACTGGGAGTTTGGAGTTTATTTGGTAGGTAGTAGGGAGCTGTTGAAGGGTTTTCAGTTGATTAGGAGTATTACAGGGGAGGAGTGGCATGATCAGACCTTAGGAAAAGAGAATGTGGAAGCAGGGAGATTAGTTAGGATTTTTGCAGTAGTCCAGGTAAGCAATAATGAAAATCTGGAGGCTATTAGGTAACACAGTGGATAAAGAGAGCCAGGCCTGGAGTCAGGATCAAATCTGTTTTCAAATACTTCCTAGCTGTGTTACCCTGGGCAAATCACTTAACCATGATTACCTAGCTCTTTTTGATTTTATGTCTTAGAATTGATACTTAGAAGAAGGGAGAAGAGGAAGGAAGGAAGGAAGGAAGGAAGGAAGGAAGGAAGGAAGGAAGGAAGGAAGGAAGGAAGGAAGGAAGGAAGG